>NW_028318201.1:510000-635000 GCF_062004578.1 Staurois parvus
AGGATATATGAATCCTTCCATCTTTCTCACATTACTACTTCATATATTTCACCATAAATTCTTTCCATTTTCTCCACCTCTTAGAGAACAACTCCATCCTGTCTTCCTGCATATAACACAATCTCTTCATCCTACATATTTGATTCGTTCTTTCCACCCAGTCCTCTATCTTCGGCACCTCTGGTCTATGCCAAAACTTAGGTATCAGACCCTTCGCCGCATTCAAGTAGCACCATATACCCACGTCCTTATATTTATTTACTGATAACTCTGTACTATGTAGTAGACATACTTCTGGGTCCAGTCCTATCTTAATCCCAGAGATATTCTCAATTAGTTGGACAATTCTCTCCCAGAAACCTTGGATCTTCGGGCACTCCCACCATATATGATCTAACGTGCCTATTTTTCCACAACCCCTCCAGCACTCTTGTGAATTTTCCCCACATATCTTATACTCAACCTTCGGTGTAATGTGCCATCTCGTTAAACACTTATAATTTACCTCCACCTCTCTCATACTTATATTCTCGTGTATTAATCTATATATTTTCCTTTGTTTATCTTCATCTATCTCTATTCACAAATCTCTTTCCCATTTTTCTATATACATTGGGTTTGTGCAAGTGTTTAACTCAGTGAGGGTCTTATAAATTTTTGCCGTATCCCGCCTCCCATCACCTCGTGTTTCTAACAACCTCTCAAATGGATTCCAATCCTTTCTCGATCTCAACGGTTTTGGAAGGTTTCTGACAAAGTGTTTTAATTGGTGATATCTCCACTCATCTATTTTAATGAAGAGTTCCCTTTTATCTTTTTTCAACTCCTTAAGTGTTCTCAATTCCTGTCCTTCCATAATGTCTCTCAATTGGATATCTTCTTTTTTAAACCATTTTCCTGTGCTCTCCTCCTTACCTGGAGGAAAATAATCCGTGTTCCTCAGTGGTATTAATTGTGAATTAAAATCCCATTTCATAAGTTTATGCAATTTATCCCAAACCTTTAAAACATTTAATGTAAAAACACTCGTGGTATCTTTTAACCCTCTATATTGTGCTGGTGCCCATATATTCTACCCAAGGTGACTCCACTTAATTCATTCTCAATCTGAACCCACCTTTTCCCTAAATTATGTGTCCAATCATAAATTCTTGCTAGGACTGCTGCTCTATAATACCTCTTAATATCTGGCACTCCCAAACCTCCCTTCTCCTTTTTTCTACTTAGCAAGTCATATGATATTCTAGGTTTTTTATTTTTCCATATGTATTTTGTTAACATCCTTTTTATTACTTTAAAAAAGACCTCCGGGATTTTGACTGGAATCATCTGGAATTTATAGAGGATTTTTGGTACAATTATCATTTTTATCAGATTTATACGGCCTATCCAAGACTGATTACCTCCTCCCAATCTCCTTAGTTCCTCCTTGATCTCATTTAAGAGTGGGATATAGTTTAATTTATACAGGTTCGTATATGAAGCAGAAAGTTTAACCCCCAAATACTTTATCTCTCTATTTTTCCATATAAAAGGGAATTCTTTTTGTATTTTTTTCTTTTTCACTTTTTGGAAGATTTACGTTTAAGATCTCAGTTTTTGTTGGATTGATTTTCAAGTTTGATAGCTCCCCATACTCCTTTAAGATTTTCATTAGATTTGGGAGTGTTGTCCTAGGATTTCCCACATAAAACAACAGGTCATCCGCAAAGGCAGCTACTTTGTTAGACTTCCCCTATCTGCACTCCTTTTATATCCATGTTCTTCCTAATAGTTGCCAATAAAGGTTCCAATGCCAATACATATAACAATGGGGACAGTGGACATCCCTGTCTAGTTCCATTTGACATCCCAATAGGTTCCGACTTCTCTCCATTAACCATGACAACCGCTGAGGGCTCTCTATACAGCTTTCCTATCCACTCTCTCATTCTTACTCCCATTCCTAGAGTTTCCAGGGTTTCCATAATAAAGCCCCAATCTACTCTATCGAATGCCTTTTCAGCATCAATCGCAAGCACTACTACCGGGGTTTTCCCCTTTCTAGCTTTTTGGATAAGCAACAGAGTTCTCAGCCCATTATCTCTACCCTCCCTCCCTGGGACAAATCCTACCTGATCCCCCTGGATCCATTCTGGCATAAAATCTTTTAGCCTATTTGCTAGGACCTTTGCGTATAACTTGGTGTCTATGTTCAAGAGTGATATCGGTCTATAGCTAGAGCACTGAGAAACATCCTTCCCTTCCTTTTGTATCAGCACCACATGGGCCTGTAAAGATTCCCGTCTCATCTCCATCTCTCTTCCCAGGGCATTCATATATTTCTTTAATTTGGGTATTAACAAATCGCTGTATTTTTTATAGTACCTCACTGTATAACCATCTGGGCCTGGGCTTTTCCTCGTCATATTACTTTTTAACGCTCTTATTTCCTCCTTCATAATTTCCAAATCAAGGGAATTCAGTTGGTCTTCACTTAGTTTCGGTAGCCCTGTGTTTTTTAAATATTCCCGTCTTTTCTCTCTTCTCTCATTTCCACTTATATTTACTGGGTCCTGGGAGGCAATATTCTACAGTTTACTATAGTACTCTTTAAACACCTTAATGATCTCTTTAGTAGAATAAACCATTTCCCCTTGGGGTTTTTTATTTTCTCTATATAGTTCCTATTTTTCTTTTTCCTCAAGGCTCTCATTAAATATTTTCCTGGTCTATCTCCCCATCTATACCTCTCACTTGCAACTTTATTAAAAACTCTTCTCTTCTCCTCCTCCATCAGTAGCTCTAATTCTTCTTTCTTTTTTTTTTTCACCTTCTGTCTTATTTCTTCTGATCTTTTATTTTTATGTATCTGTTCCAGGTCAAATATTTCTTTTAACAGCCCAGTAAGTTTTTCTCTTCTTTCCCTTTTCTTTTTTGCCCCGGACGCTATCAATATACCTCTTATATAAGCCTTATGGGACTCCCACACTGTAGCCACCGACACCTCCTCTGTCTCATTCTCTTGAAAAAATCTTTCTATCTCTTCTCTAATTTTCTGATCCACTTCCTGATCCAGGAGTAGAGCCTCATTCAACTTCCAACCTATCCCACCTGTCGATTGTCTTCCCCACCTCACTTTCAGTGTAACAGGGGCATGATCTGAAAGGGACATCGCCTCTATTTCTACTTTATCCACCATTTCTATAAGTTGATGATCTACCAGTACATAGTCCAATCTGGAATACATCTCATGTGCTTTGGAGAAGAAGGTATAGTCTCTCTCTTTTCCATGGATCACTCTCCAAATATCCACCAGTTGACACTCATGTATCACCCCCTTCAGGTTTCTCAGAGCTCTACCTCCCTCTCGCTGCACAGAAGAGGTCGTATCTGTTTGTGGGTCCATACATAAATTCAAATCCCCTGCCACTATCAAACGTCCCTTCTTAAAGGCCATCAGTTTTCTTAATACTCCCTTCAGATAAACTTCTGGTCTTTTATTTGGGCAATAGATATTCACAATTGTACATTCCTGTTCTTGTAGTCTACCCTTCAAAAACAAAAATCTCCCCTCAGGGTCTACCTCTCTTCCTTCTATCTCAAACCTTATATTTTTTGCAAATCCTATTGCCACTCCCTTGGCTCTCCTGATTGGGGAATCCGCATAAAACCATGTTGGGTAATTTCTGGAGTACAACTTTATATTTGACTTGATCTCAAGGTGTGTCTCCTGCAAAAATACCACCGAAGCCTCTCTATGCTGTAGCTCCTTGAATATTTTAAATCTCTTCCCAGGACAGTTCAATCCCTTTACGTTATATGTTATAAATCTTAGATCTTCCATATATCCTATTTCCCTAATTTTTTTCTTCTCTCTTCCATCGTGCAGAGTATTGACCCTAAAACCCCTCCGCCCTCTTCTTTCTAACCATGTCCCTCCTCCCCTCTCCCGATAAACCCCTCTCTCCCTCTCCCTTCCCTCCCCACGTCCCCGTCTCCCCCCCCCCCCCCTCCCCAGCCCCACCCCGCAGAGTATTAACCCCCCTACCCTTCCCCCCACCCTTTTTTAGGCTTAAAATTTGCCTACTAATCATTTGTGGACTAAAACCCACTTTTGATTTAATACCTTGGGGTTGAGCTCTGTCCACATACGACTCTTCACCCACCTACCCTCCTCCCTCTATGCATCTAATTCAATAAATTTTTCTAAAGACCCCCTGTGGCAAAAACTGTGTTCTTAAAAAAACAACCATAAAGAAAATGACGTAGAGAAGCACAAGAGGACAAAGAGGGGCATGGGAGGAGAGAGAGAGGGGAGAGAAAACAAAATAACTCTCCCTCCCTCCCCCAACTACCACTCCCCTCCCCCCATGTCCCCCATATCTCCCCTCTCCTCATCCCACCCTGGGATCTGTATTCTTTGTAATTCAAGTCTATCACAAAAATCCCTTAAATCCTCAGGAGATCTCAACATGGCCGTGAGTCCATTTTTCCATCCAATTAAGCTCGCCTGAGCTCCCCATCTGTATCGCACATTCTGTTTTTTCATCTGTTCTGTCAGGGGTTTTAAGGTTCTCTTTTTCCATAATGTCTCTGGTGCTAAATCCGCAAAAATCTGGACATTTATTTCTTCATATTTAATATTTGTTCTTCCCTTTATTTTTTTCCATATCTCTTCTTTATCGCTCAGCCTATGAAATTGGACGATTAAATCGCTCGGTCTTTTTCCGCCATTGTTTTGCTGAGTTTTTCCTGCTCTAAATATCCCGTCCAGTTTATACGTTTCTGACATAGGTCTGTCCATTATGGAATTTAGGATTTTACTCACTGACCCTTTCAAATCCTCCCTCTGTGAACTCTCTGGGATTCCTCGTAACCTGAGATTTTTCCTTCTATCCCTATTTTCTAGAGCCTCCATTTTATAGAGCAGTTTTTTTTGGTCTTTTTTAATTTGCAATGTCCGTTTCTTAAGATCTAAAATATCCTGAGCATGATTTTTAAGTTTCCCCTCTGTTTCCTCCACTCTGCATAATAATTGCCCAAGATCATTCCTTATTGCTGTTATTTCATGCTGTATTGAGTTTTCCAGACTTTTAAACATTTCTCCCATTTCTTTCTTATTCGGCACTTGTAATTCTCTTTCCATTTTTCTCTCTTCCATGTTTCCTTTCATATATTGACTACTACTGTTGATTCCTAGGGATAGTCTAGGACTTTTTTCCAGGTTAGCCTCCCATTCACTCTTTTCACTTGTTCCCAGGGGTCTTTCTGGGGTCGTGTTTCCCTGAAGCGTATACTTTTTAATTGAGCCAGACTGGGCTCCCTTAGCCCCACTTCCTTTTACACTTTTATTCTTCATATCTTCTGGCCCTTTTCAGGATTCCATTGAAGAACTTCGCTATTCAAACTGGGGGACCAGATTTAAAATGTCCTCTTGAATTTTAATTTACATTTCTAGGTTGCCTTAGTTTTAAATTAATCTTCCGCTTTGTTGTTTTAATCTTCCTCGAAGCCCCCCTTGGAACCCCCTTTCTCCACTTCACTCGATGCTCCTTAATATCCAGCCCAGCATTATACTGTTTTTCAGAGTCGCTCTCACTCACCCTCCTCTCTCTGTATTTTTCCTGTCATACTCTCCAGCTGCTGTCATCCATCTCTCCAGATTTTTTTGTTCTTTCTTTGGGGGGGTTCCTCTGTGTATCTCAGTCCTTTAGGGCTTCAGGCTGGGCACCAATTCTGTCCTTTGCTCGGGTCATCCAGGACACAGACCACAGAGCAGGGAGAGAGGTCGGAGAGCAGACCGCGTCTCTGCTTGTCATCCATACGCCGGCCGGCGTGTATGTATGTATGTATGTATGTATATACACACACGTGTGTGTGTGTGTATATGTATATATGTGTGTGTGTGTGTATATATATATATATATTACAGGGGTGTGTAGACTTTTTAAGACCAATTAATGGTGAAGCGCTATGCAAATATGATACCAAAGTGTAATAAATGTATAAGGTTAAATAAATAACCTGTGCAGAATATTAAAAACCAAAATCCATATTCATGACGTGCAATAAAAATATTTTGGTAATTAAATAAATATATCTAAAATAATAAAAAAGTGATACTCTGAAATGCCATAAATAAGTTAACAACCATGAGACTCAAACAAATGGTATACAAAGTGACACGTGCTCAAATTGCAATCAAACAATATTGAAAGTGTACAAACCAGTACCTTGTCTGCCAACCAGATTGGTGTAGTGTAAATGTGAGTGATATCCACAATTCTGAATATAAAGTGATAAGTGCTCAAAATACAATATGGACAGATAAATAAAACACAATCCTCTAAAAATAAACTTCTGTGCAAATGACAACTGTGCTCAAGCCAACATAAAGTGCTTCAATCTTCATTTCACACTTGATTAGTGCTCTTGGTGACACTCTAGTGCAGTGTTTCTCAACTCCAGTCCTCATGGACCCCCAACAGGTCATGTTTTCAGGATTTCCATTATTTTGCACAGGTGATTTGATCAGTTTCACTGCCTTAGTAATTACCACAGCTGTTTCATCTGAGGGAAATCCTGAAAACATGACCTGTTGGGGGTCCATGAGGACTGGAGTTGAGAAACACTGCTCTAGTGTGACTTATCCCAAAGTGGCTAGAGTGCCTCCTCACCTCCTAGCATCGACCCCCTCAGGGCCACAACACATTAGATATCCCACACCAGAAGGTGTCTCATAACCTGGTTTCACTGGCTCCTCTGGTTCCAATAGAATTCTACTCCAAGTTTAGCGTATCTCAAGATACCCTTCGACACAATCGGACTCAGGCATACAGTTGCAAGAAAAAGTATGTGAACCCCTTGGGATTACGTGCAGTTTTGCATGATTTGGGCATAAAATGTGCTCTGAACGTCATCTAAGTCACAACAATAGAAGAACACAGTCTGCTGAACATACTACACAAACATTAGATGTTGCCATGGTTTAATTGCACATAACATGTAAACATTCACAGTGCAGGGAGGAAAAAGTATGTGAACCTTTGGACTTAATAACTGGTTGACCCTCCTTTGGCAGCAATAACCTCAACCAAACGTTTCCTGTAGTTGCAGATCAGATGTGCACAACGATCTGGAGTAATTTTGGACCACTCCTCTTCACAAAACTGTTTCAGTGTAGCAATATTCTTGGGATGTCTGGTGTGAATCGCTCTCTTAAGGTCATGCTATAGCATTTCAATCGGGTTGAGGTCAGGAGTCTGACTGGGCCACTCCAGAAGGTGTATTCTGTGCTGTTGCAGCCATTGTTTTGTTGAATTACTTGTATGCTTTGGGTCATTGTCCTGTTGCATCACCCATCCTCTGTGGAGCTTCAGTTGGCGGACAGATGGTCGTTCGTTTTCCTGCAAAATGTCTAGATAAACTCTGGAATTCCTTTTCCCATCAATGACAACAATCCGTCCAGGCCCTGAGGCAGCCAAGAAGCCCCAAACCATGATGCTCTGCCATGTTTTACAGTGGGGATGAGGTTTTGATGTTGGTGTGCTGTGCCTTTTTTTTTTTTTCTCCACACGAGTTGTTTGGGAAGAACACACAACACTAATCTTGGTTTCATCTGTCCACAGTATATTTTGCCAGTAGTGCTGTGGAACATCCAGGTTCTCTTTTGCAAACTTCAAACGTGCTGCAATATTCTTTTTGGACAGCAATGGCTTCCTCCGTGGTGTCCTCCCATGTATTCCATTCTTGTTTAATGTTTTCCTTATTGTAGATGTGTCAACAAAAATGTTAGCATGTGCCAAAGATTTCTGTAGGTCTTTAGCTGACACTCTGGGATTCTTCTTTACCTCATGCAGCATTCTGCGCTGTGCTCTTACATTAATTTTTACAGGACGACCACGCCTAGGGAGAGTAGCAACAGCGCTAAACTTTCTCCATTTGTAGACCGTGTCTTACCGTGGACACATGAACATCAAGGCTTTTGGAGATACTTTTGTAACCCTTTCCAGCTTCATTCAAGTCAACAATTCTTGATCGTAGGTCTTCTGAGAGCTCTTTTCTGCGAGGCATGGTTCACATCAGACAGTGCTTCTTGAAACCAGTAAACCCAAAACAGGTGTGTGTTTTTTAAGGGCAGGACAGCTGTCCGCAACACATCCAATATCATCACACTGATTGGAGTCAAGGTTGGCTCACTCCTGGCTCCAATTAGCTCTGGGAGAAGTCATTAAGCTAGGGCCTCACATACGTTTTCCTCCCTGCACTGTGAATGTTTACATGTTATGTGCAATTAAACCATGGCAACATCTAATGTTTGTGTAGTATTATGTTCAGCAGACTGTGTTCTTCTATTGTTGTGACTTAGATGATGTTCAGAGCACATTTTATGCCCATTTCATGCAAAACTCCACGTAATCCCAAGGGGTTCACATACTTTTTCTTGCAACTGTATATGAAGGAGTAAACAGAAAAGACCTCCATAGTGCAATAACGTTTAATACTCAAAAACGCCAAATGAAATGGACACTCACATGCAATCCTATACAGTACAGCAGTTCCCTTGTGCTATGGGTGTACTAGGGGATTCGGGTTGTTGGATTATGGACACATATAATACTTCTTCTAGTGTCTTGAGGCGATTTATGAATGAAAGAGCCATTGAAATAAAAAATGAAGTGTGATTTTATTCTATCACACAATGGTGTAAAATAACAATGTAAAGCGTTTTATGAACAGTTCCATGTAGATAAAACTACTGTAGAAATAACAAACAAACGTTTAAAGATAAAGTCACCATTATCTGTCATGGCTGTTCTGTCCTTCATGTGATCTTATCTTGTCCAACACAGAGTCCGAGAAAGAAGACGGAAGTGACGTTAATGATGATCTCTTGTCTTGCAGCACCTGTTCCAGCATCTCAGAAAGTTCTTATGAACAGCCATGTGTGTGTGTGTTATGTATGAAAGAGTGTCGTGTTCGCGTGTAAGTGTGAGCGAGTGTCCCCCTTGTCCGTTGTCTCATGGTCTTTTATGATGCAAATGTTTTGTCATAGTGATCTTAATACCTTCTATGGAAATTATTACTGCTTAGCAAAGCCATTTCATATAAGGAAGGGATGCTATACATATGATGTTTGATGGACAGGAACATATGTATGCTGATGAACCCTCAGCTATATATTTAAAGAATAATATAACTTAAGAACATATCAATGTATAATCACTAAACTATATATGTATCAATGTTAGAAACGTATACTAAATACACACAGATACTATTAAAATACATAATGTAATGAGTCCTCCTAATAACCTTGACATATGCTACCAGCCTAAATATAGTATACTCAGCCTTCAGCTGGTATAGCTGTCTCAGCTAACTTACCCATATATACTGTCTCAACTTAACTTGTATATCTTTTGGTCTCAGCTATAATTGAAGAATTGTAATACTACCATTTGTCAAAAGACCATTCACACATATTAATATTAATTATGACTAATCATAAAAAACAAACATTTTGCAAGCTTGCCATCAATATAAGTGCCGAATCATAATTTAGTTTTATTAACACGGGTGTACCAAGATGGCGCTTTGAGTAAGCCACGTGATGATCGTGGTGTGACGCTTAGAGCGCGCGCGCCCTGACGTACTTCCGGTAGAGAGCGGAGACGCACTTCCGGTTCCTCTTTGACTCCAATGTTTACTGTTGTGGGTTTAGTAACACTTTAACATGCCCATTAAGTGGTTAAATAGAGATATATCTATCTCAGGTTACCACATGCTTGGTGTCTCTATTTTGCTATGAGTGTACTGCAGCCTTTTTCTACATATTTACACTGCAGTTACAGATAATCTAAGGTAGGTGAAGGCAAAGAAAAAATCATTGTAACAATACATTTCATATAAAAAAGGATAATCATGATGCTGCCCTTAAATTAGGAGTTAAAAGCATAAATGTTATGCTGTGGCTAAATAAAAGAATACATTGATGAAGAATGTTATGGAAATGTGGCTAACTCTTGCTATTATTCTAGGTATGGATGCCTGCTGTAAAAAAGCTTGTAAAATCTTGGCACAGTGTACCTTCCAGCAGGATTAGCACTACTTGGATGTATTTTCCTGCTCCACAGCTTCAACAGGTAAAGTTACATACTGAAGCAACAAAAACAAAACACAAACCTATCTATAACACCCTAGCCAATTTCTATATTCCCATTTTTGTTTCCTGAGCGTGCACATTCCCTCTCTCTGTGTGCTTTTCTTGTACAGCGAGGAACAGAAGTATTTGAACACCCTGCGATTTTGCAAGTTCTCTCACTTAGAAATCATATAGGGGTCTGAAATTCACATTGTAGGTGCATTCTCACTCAGAGACAGAATTTAAAAAAAAAATTCAGGAAATCACATTGTATGATTTTTAAAGAATTTATTTGTCTTGAACTGCTGAACAGAAGTATTTGAACACCTAAGAAACAGCAAGAATTCTGGCTCTCAAAGACCTGTTACTCTGCCTTTAAAAAGTCCTCCTCTACTCCACTCATTAATCTAACTTAGTAGCACCTGCCTGAGCTCTTTAAAAACACCTGTCCACCCCACAGTCAGTCAGACACCAACTACTACCATGGGCAAGACCGAAGAGCTGTCATAAGACACCAGAGACAAAATTGTGGACCTCCACAAGGCTGGAAAGGGCTACAGGGCAATTGCCAAGCAGCTTGGTGAAAATAGATCAACTGTTGGAGCAATTGTTAGAAAATGGAAGAGGATAAAGACGACTGTCAGTCTCCCTCGGATTGGGGCTCCATGCAAGATCTCCCCTCATGGGGTATCACTGATAAGAAAGGTGAGGATTCAGCCCAGAACTACAAGAGAGGAGCTGGTCAATGACATGAAGAGAGCTGGGACCACAGTTTTATAGGTTACTGTCGGTAGAACGCTACGCTGTCATGGTTTCAAATCACGCATTGAACGGAAGGTTTCCCTGCTCAAGTCATCACATGTCCAGGCCCGTCTGAAGTTTGCCAATGACCATCTGGATGATCCAGAGAAGGCATGGGAGAAAGTCATATGGTCAGATGAGACCAAAGTAGAACTTTTTGGTCTAAACTTCACTCATCGTGTTTGGAGGAAAAAGAATGAGTTGCATCCCCAGAACACCATCCCTACTGTGAAGCATGGGGGTGGTAACATCATGCTTTGGGGTGCTTTTCTGCGAAGGGGACTGCACTGTATTAAGGAGAGGATGAATGGGGCCATTTATTGTGAGATTTTGAGCAGCAACCTCCTTCCCTCAGTCAGAGCATTGAAGATGGGTCATGGCTGGGTCTTCCAACATGACAACGACCCGAAGCACACAGCCAGGATAACAAAGGAGTGGCTCCGTAAGAAGCCTATAAAGGTTCTGGAGTGGCCTAGCCAGTCGCCAGACCTAAATCCAATAGAACATCTTTGGAGGGAGCTGAAACTCCGTGTTGCTCAGAGACAGCCCTGAAATCTGACAGATCTAGAGGAGATCTGTGTGGAGGAGTGGGCCAAAATCCCTGTTGAAGTGTGTGCATACCTGGTCAAGAACTACAGGAAACGCTTGACCTCTGTAATTGCAAACAAAGGCTTCTGTACCAAATATTAACACTGATTTTCTCAGGTGTTCAAATACTTATGTTCAGCAGTGCAAGACAAATAAATTAGATAAAAATCATACAATGTGATTTCCTGAATTTTTTTTTTTTTAAATTCTGGCTCTCAGAGTGGGAATGCACCTACAATGTGAATTTCAGACCCCTCCATGATTTGTAAGTGGGAGAACTTGCAAAATCGCAGTGTGTTCAAATACTTCTGTTATTCACTGTATGTGCTGCAATCGCCTTTCCCAGCATTGCTTTGCAGATGGGCACCTTCTGTTGGCAAAAGTGCAGGCTTCCTTCACACATTTTAAAGTACAATCCATGCTATCACCTAACTAGTGATATAAATGCTCCCTCCACCCTCCTAACACCTAATGGCTTTTCCTGCAATTCAATTTTTCCTTAGCAATGTTGTGTTCTTCTCTAATGCTACTTCTTTGTGAATTGATATCCTGTGTTCTAGTCTGGAGTACAGCTCCTTCAGAATAAATGCACATCCAGGGAGTGAAAGCTGGAAGCCTACCCCCTTTTCCTTTATTGCAAATAGAAGGTGAAGTTCACAGGCAGCAACACACAGATTCACAACAGACATGTCCACTTGCCTTAGTAGCCAACAGCCACATGGAAGTGCAATTATATCACATTGATTCAAAAAAAGTTATGTCCGTATATAAATGTGCATGTTAAGAGACAAAATGGGCTGTTGCACATTTAACCACTTGCTGTCTGCCCTAGAGAGCAGATTTACAAACATTCTGTGCAAAATCGCTTATATAAACGTGATTTTGCTCTTCTGCCACTAGGGTGTGTGCGCCTGCCGCTGGAGCTCAGCTTCTGCTGTGATTGGACACTGCAGAAGCCGATCAACAGGTGCTGACCCATAGATGAGCGCCGGCACCTGTTGATTGCCAAGGAGAATGACATAACACAGCTCTGCCTATGTAAACAAGACACAGCTCTTATTCAACAGTGATCTGCTAGGTTTTATTCAGGGAATTAAATCTAGCATTTCCTAGTATAAACAGTATACAGTACACACAAACACTGGCTAGGCACACAATTGACCCTTTGATCACCCTAGATGTTTAATCTCTTCCCAGCCAGTGTCATTAATACAGTGACAGTGTATATTTTTTTAGTACTGATCACTGTATTGGTGTCATTGGTTTCCACAAAGTGTAAGTAAGTGTCAGACTGTCCACTGCAATATCACTGCAATATCACAAGTCGCTGATCACGGGCACAATTTTCATACATTTGGCTCTGTATGCCACCAGAATAAATTAAAATGAAACCATTCAAATGAATTTGAAGTGCAGACTTTCAGCTTTAATTCAAGGGCTTGAACATAAATATCGAGTGCAAATTTTAGGAACTGCAACCATTTTTATACACAGTCCTTCCATTTTCAGGGGCTCAAATAGGACAAATATAATCTTAAATAAAATGTTCATTTTTTAATATTTTGTTTAGAATCCTTTACTGGCAATACTGCCTGAAGTCTGAAACCCATGGACATTACCAAAGACTGGGTTTCCTCCTTTCTGATGCTTTGCCAGGCTCTAACTGCAGCTGTCTTCAGTTGTTCTTTGTGGGTCTTTCTGCCTTTTTAGTTTTGCCTTCAGTAAGTGAAATGCATGCTCAATTGGGTTGAGATCAAGTGATTGATTTGGCCATTGCAGAACATTCCACTTTTTTTCCTTGAAAAGCTCCTGGGTTGCTTTTGCAATGTGTTTTGGATCATTGTCCACCTGTAAATGAAAAGGGCTGTCCAATCAACTTTGCTGCATTTGGCTGAATCTGGGCTGACAGTATATCTCTAAACACTGCAGAATTCATCCGGCTGCTTCTGTCTTCTGTCACATCATCCGTAAACACCAATGACCAAGTGCCACTGGAAGCCATGCATGCCCATGCCATCACACTGCCTCCACAATGTTTGTTTTACAGATGATGTGTGCTTTGGATCATAAGCTGTTCCAAGCTTTCTCCACACTTTTTTTTTTTTTTTTCTTCCCATCATTCTGGTACAGAATAATCTTGGTTTCATCCATCCAAAGAATGCCTTTCCAGAACTGGTCTGTCTTTCTGACTTTTTTAGATATTTTTTGGCAAAGTCTAATCTGGCTTTTCTATTTTTCAGGCGTATGAATGGTTTGCACCCTGTCGGAAAGCCTCTGTATTTGCTCTTGTGAAGTCTTCTCTTGATTGTAGACTCTGACAATGATACTCCTACCTCCTGGAGATTGTCCTTCACTTATCTGGATGTTGTAAATGGGTTTTTCTTTACTATAGAGAGGATCCTTTGATCATCCACCACTGTTGTCTTCTGTGAACGTCCATACCTTTTTACAGTGCTGAGCTCACCTATGCATTGTTCTTTCCTCAGAATGTACCAAACTGTTGTTTTGGCCACTCCTAATGTTGCTATCTCTCTGATGGATTTGTTTAATTTTTGAAGCCTTACAATGGCCTGTTTCACTGGCATGGACAGCTCCTTCCAACGCGTGATGTAGGTTCACAGCAATAGATTCCAAATGCAAATACCACACTTAGAATCAACTCCAGACTTTTTACCTGCTTAATTGATGAAGAAATAATGGAGTAGCCCACACCTGGCCATGAAACCGCTTTTGATTCAATTGTCGAATTACTTTTGGTCCCTTGAAAAAGGGGCGGTGACTACTCTTAAGAGCTGTAGTCTCTAAACCTTTCCTCCAATGTGGATGTACATACCCTCGCATTAAACCTGAGCGTGTGCACTTTTAAGGTTGTGTCTGTGTCCAAAAATATTTAGACCTAATTGTATATGCGGCCATTTGTAGACCCTATACCTTTTGCTGAAACCAATCAACATACACTTACTGGGATTTTCCCCTTTCGTCTTTCAGGACAGCACCTTGAGAGACCTCGGCTCCTCCCCACCTGAGGAAACTCCTCCACCCAAAAATAAAAAGCTCTCCACTCCCCTCCGACCTCAGTTCAGGTGTTTCCTCTGGTGGGGAGACTCGTGAGGAAGCTCAAGGTGCTGTCGGGACAGTCAGGTTAGGGTTGAGTCGAGGGTCGGAGAGCTGGCTGGGAGACTCAAGGCAGCAGGGAGTGAAGGCCGGAGTGTCCGGCTGCGATCCTTCCCGGGCCTGCTGCCGTTGCAGAGAGCGTGTACCCTGGGAGACAGGGAGTAGCACGTACCTGCTCTTTGACCCCCCCCCTCTTCCCCCCTCTGGTGAGTTGCGGGCGTCGGGGTGGCCGCGGTGGGATCTGGTGAGGATTGGGGAGGAGTCCCGCTTCTTCCCATGGCGGCAGTCAGTGGAGCTTGCCGGGCCGGATGTCGGGTGATGGCAGTTCCGGCGGAGGGGGCAGGGCTTCTCCCAGGGTCGCGGCTTCCGGCTGCGGCCCTAGACACTGCGGAACGCAATTCAAATGGTGGTGCGGAGCAGCCTGGGGGACAGGCTACCGCGTCAGGCTACCACCCTCCTGGAGAAATGTCGGGCGCAGAAGCACCGGGACCAGGCAAGGCCAGCACCAGCCAGTCTCAGGTAAGGTGACTCAGAGGAGTCCTCTCCTACCTGTTGGCCCCTAGCACCTGGGGTATTCCCGGACCCCTGGTGGTGAGAGGGTCTTTTAGGCAGGGGGACGGTCCTGGCGGGGGGTGTCAGGCCCTTAGGCCCTGCCAGGAAGGTAGGGGGGGCAGGGGAGTTAGTGGCGGTTGGGTGATAGGCGCCCTTTCTGCTCCTTTTGTATTTCAGGGCAAGGCCCGTGAGAAGCTTAAGCATCAAGAACCTAAGCGCAGATGCCCGTCCTGTAAGTCAGTCTTAAGGGAATCGTGGAGAAAGGTTCTATGCGGCCCTTGCATCGAAGGGTTAGTGAAGGAGGAGAGGCCAGAACAGGGTGACTTGGTCAGGTCAGTGAAGGAGCTGACCAGTACCTTCGGCTCTTTCAAGAGTGTCATGGAAAGGTTGGCCATTACCCAGACAGCCCCTTGCCCCCCCCCCCTTGCCTCAGCCAGTCGGATCAGGGAACTCCTCGTAACGGGAGGACGAGGAACCCTCGGTAGATTCCCAGTCGCAAGAGGAGTCAGCAGGGGAGGGTCTCTCAGATGAGTTTAGGGGCCCGTCCCGGTACAAGGTATCCCTGGAGGAGGTAGATGACCTCTTAGGGGCCATATACGAAACGTTGGACATAAAGGAAGAAGTTAAGACCTTGTCCTTACATGATCAGATGTACCAGGGGTTAGAGGAACAAAGACAGAGTTTTCTACTGTTTTTCGCAGACTCAAAAATCTGGCTGCAGCAGGACATTGTGGTAGTGAGGGAGCATCTGGAGAATCTGGGGTGGCTCTTGAATCTGGGGAAGTCCTGTCTCGTGCCCTCCCAGAGAATGATTTATCTGGGTTACGTTCTAGATTCTGCGAGACCGAGAACCACCTTAACCTTGGGAAAAACTTGCCAAGCTGGACAGAGGTATCAGGTTGTTACATGGGAGCAGGTCGGTAACAATAAGGCAGGCCATGTCGGTGCAGGGGTTGTTAACATCTTCCATCCCAGCGGTGCAGTGGGCAGGCTTGCAGCTGTGTCCCCTCCAACTGTTTGTTTTGAGGGTCTGGGACAGACGGGTACAAACTTTAGAGGACCGGATCCTTATTCCCCCCAGCATAAAAAGGTCCCTGTGGTGGTGGAGAAGGTCGGCCAACGTGACCCAGGGACTGTTGTGGTGTTTTCCGGTAACCAGGGAGGTTACGACGGACGCCAGCGCTTTTGGTTGGGGAGCCCACCTAGAAGACTCAGTGGTTCAGGCGGAGTGGTCCCTAGGAGAGAGGAGAGAATCCTCGAATTGGAAGGAGTTGAGGGCAATATTGGAGGCTCTCCGCTCCTTCCAAGATAGGATCAGGGGCCAGCATGTGCGGGTTATGACGGACAATGCTACGGCGTTAGCTTATATAAACAAACGGAGGGACAAGGAGCAGGGTTCTCAGGTCCCTAGCAGTAGTGGTTTTATCCTGGGCGGAGAGAGACCTGGCTTCCTTGTCCGCAGTTCACCTGAAAGGGGAACTAAATCAGGTGGCAGACTTCCTGAGCAGGACTCTGCTCAGAGAATCGGAATGGGCCCTAAATGCAGAAGTGTTTCAGGCGATCGTAAGGAAGTGGGGGTCCCTGGATATAGATCTCTTTGCCTCGGGGAAAAACAACAGGGTCCCGAGGTTCTTCTCCCTAAGCCGAGGGGACGGATCAAAGGCGGTAGATGCGTTGGGACAGAGGTGGGATTACCCGCTGTGCTACGCTTTCCCCCCGGGTACCCTACTTCCCCGTAGTATTGAGGACGTTCAGGTCAGAGAGGACCTCGCTTATCCTGATTGCCCCATTCTGGCCACAAAGAGCATGGTTTGTAACTCTTAAGAGCCTTAGCCACAGGGCCGCCCTGGGAGTTGCCACTCAGGATTTGCTGACACAGGGACCGGTCCTATGTCCCAGGGTTGAGAGACTAAGGCTGACAGCCTGGTTTCTGAACAATAGCTCCTTTTAGCAAAGGGGCTCTTGACCAAGCTGGTCGCTACACTGCTGGCTAGCAGGAAGGAGGAGACCCAGGCCATTTAATGCAGGGTTTGGGGTTGCTTTAGGGCTTGGTGCGGTAAGGCGTCGGTAGCGACCCATAGTGTGATATCTGTTTTGGAGTTTCTGCAATCAGGGGCCGATAAGGGGCTTTCTATCAGCACGCTCAAGGGCCAGGTTTCAGCTCTCATAGTGTTTTTGGAGACACCTTTAGCCAGGGAGGCACTGCTAGTGAGATTTTTTTAAGGCCCTGACAAGGCAAAGGCCTCCAGGGTCGAGGCCTTTCCCGATGTGGGACTTAACAAAGGTGCTTGGGGTGCTGATTAAGCCCCCGTTCGAGCCCTTAGATTCCTGCCTGATAAGAGATCTCACAATTAAGACGGCCTTTTTAGTGGCGATTACCACAGTGAGGAGGGTATGTGAGCTAGAAGCCCTATCGGTCAGAGCCTCCTATTTACAGATTTTTTTTCTGTGGTGTTTAGAACGGACCCATCCTTCATTCCAAAGGAGGCCCAGAGGTTCCAGAGGGAGCAGGATATAGTGCTACCCTTGTTTTTTCCTGACCCGGTTGGGGAAGTTCAGGAAAGACTACATTTATTAGATGTTAGAAGATGCGTGCTGCTGTACTTTGAGAGGACGAAAGGGTTTAGGAGCACGGAATCCTTTTTTGTTTCTTTTGCGGGGATTAGGAAAGGTAAGAGAGCTTCAAGGAGGACACTGGTTAGATGGTTAAAACTGGCAATTGCGGGGGCATACCGAGCAGAGGGCCTAGAGGTCCTGGAGGGAATCAGGGCGCATTCCACCCGAGCAGTAGCAACTACCCAGGCTGAGCTGGCAGGTGCTTCCCCAGGACAAATCTGCAGGGCAGCGACCTGGTCCAGCTACGGAACGTTTGTAAAGCATTACAGACTCGACCTGGTCTCGGTGCAGGAGCAGGCCTTTGGACGTAAGGTACTGCAAGCAGTCAGCCCGCCCGCCCGAGGGGTGAGTACTCGCTTATCCTCTCAAGGTGCTGTCCTGAAAGACGAAAGGGGAAAAAATCAAGTTACACTTACGGTAATGTGTTTTCCAGTAGTCTTTCAGGACAGCACCAATTACCCACCCAGTATTTATATTTGGTTATCTTAGAATGTGTTATTGTGGTCATGTTGTCTCATGTTGTGTCTCCCCAGGTGACCGGAGGTACGATTTAGGAACTGAGGTCGGAGGGGAGTGGAGAGCTTTTTATTTTTGGGTGGAGGTGTTTCCTCAGGTGGTGAGGAGCCGAGGTCTCTCAAGGTGCTGTCCTGAAAGACTACTGGAAAAGACGTTACCGTAAGTGTAACTTGATTTTTTTTTTTTTACCAAAAATATGTAGAAGAATACATTTTGGCCCTAATTTATGAAGTTTTATTTTTTAAAAACATTTTATTGGATGTTTTATAGCAGAAAGTAAATACAAAATATTTTTTTAAAAGGTCTGTTTTTTTCATTTTATAGCGCAAAAAAAAAACCCCCAGAAGTGATCAAATACCACTAAAAGAAAGCTCTATTTGTGTGGAAGAAATGCATCAAATTTCATTTATGTACAGTGTTGCATGACTGCACAATTGTCAGCTAAAGTAACGCAACGCTGAATCGCAAAAAATGGCCTGGTCATGAAGGGGGGTAAATCTTCTGGAGGTCAAGTGATTAAACTTACATTTTGGTATGTGTATGAATTATTACATTTAAAAAAATCAATGGGTTAAATGGAGCTGATATTCACTGCCGGCCACAAGGGTTAGCCGAGGGGCATCAAGAGACCCATTAGATGGCCCAAAGACCTCCCAAGTGTTCACCAAATGGGTAGGTGCAAGGTCTATGAATAATAAAATTAAAAAAAAATAATTAAATTTGTATATAGGTAGTTTTCAAAATTACCATAGTGAAAGCCAGTTAACTGAAAAACCAAATAAACAGATCTCACCAATTGCTTGGATATTGGCAAAATTTCATTGGTCAGGCAGATTCAGTCCAGCAGAGAGACTGGGCTGGTGTGATATGTGGTATAAATATTGTATCCTACAAGGGAGCACCTCCAAGTGGGGCCAGTCAGTTCAAAGAGTTCGGTAATGGCACCGACCTGCCCACCAAACATCCCTTGATGCATGCGGCACCTTTCTGCACCTGGTAAAATGACGTGAGACGTCGACAACAAAGGGAGGCCACCGCGTCCATGGAAAAGGATACAGAGATGGACAAAAATCGTTAGCTCCGCAAGCCCCTCCCAAAGGAAGGTCCCACCCATGCCCACGTCCGACACAACGGGCTGCCCGGGTGGTGGCCCAAGACGAGGCCCTCCAGCACCAACCCCCCCCCCCCCCCCCGAAATACAGCGAGCAGCAGCTTCATCCTTAAATCAAAAGTATATATACATAGTTATGATACAAACTCTGTGATAATACAAATGCAGAAAAGGGAGAGGGAGAAACCCCCAAGGAAGAAAACTCCTAAAATTCAAAGAATATCACATATATAATTCACAGCCCCCTGATGTGAACCCCTGCAAAAATGGCTTGCATGCTTCATTCAAACCAGGAGGTGAAGTAGTGTTGAGTTCAAAGATCTACCTCAGCTCATGCTGCAGGAGGGTTTTTTAAAATCCCCTTTTCTGGCGCTGGGGTGGATCCAATTCAACTCCAAAAAGTGCACATTACAATATGTTTGATCTGAATCATTTAAGTGCAAAAAAAAGAAAATCAGGGAGGGGGCAAATATTTTTCAATGTAAAAGGGCTTTGCAGTGAGTACAGAAATCCACACCCCTTTTGGCCTGTGGTGCAGAAGAGATCAATTATTATAATGTGAAACTGACTCCCCTTTTTTTTTTTTTTTTTTTTTTTTTTTTTTTTTTTTGACACCCCCCCAATATTTCTCAGCATATAATTCATTGAAGTAATTTAGCTCTTCTTTCTACTTGCAGTTGCGGTACTATTCCTCTCACAGTAGACGTGGATTTCTAGCTGGGCTTCTTGATAATATCAAACAAGAACTTTCCAGAAGCAAAGAAATGGAGGAAAACATAAAAAAATTTCGAGAGGAAGCAAAGAAATTAGAAGAATCTGAAGCTCTGCAACATGCTCGCAAGAAATTTGTATGTATTTGTAAGTTTTACACGTACTTTTTGCAATGTCTTTTTAAATGCTACTTTTAAAATTAACCTGTGTGCTGTGTGCCACGCTCCCAGTACAAAGACAGATGAACGTGCATGTGGCCCCACAGAAGAAAGTCCAGTTTGTTTGTTTGTTTGTTTGTTTGTTTTTTGTTTGTTTTTTTAATTTACCCCCGCTGCGGGATAGCAAGCCCAGGACCGGCTCAGGGGGTGCTGACGGGTAGAGGGGAGGCAGGAGATCCGACATGTCCGCTCTTCTCCCCTTCTTGTCCTTACCCAGAAGTGACATGTATGAAGTCATGTCCAGGTCCCCGTTGACAGTAATACAGTGTTCCCCCCCACATGGCCACTTCGTCCATTCACAGAATTCTGTGAGTAAATTATGAGTATTGACATTGTTTGTGGATTTCGGTTTGTAGCTCTCCGTGAACTACCATGGCGCTATTGAGTGCTTTGGTAGTTCATTAATTCTTCCTGTCAGTGTGAACCTACCTGTGTGATGTACGGGCAGACAAATTACACTGATAGTCTGCAGGAGTCCCACATGCCGATTTGCTGATCGCTGGTGCAATGCTCCTGCAAAAAAAATGTGCATTTATTTTTATTTTGTTAAGGTGAACTTATCCTTTAACGGAGTGGACACTGGATGTTGATTTGGCTGATAAGCCTGCACTTGTACTGAATTTTTTTTCTTTTTCATTTGGGTCGGCACCTCATTTACTCGCTTGGCAGATGCGCTTCTGCTAAGCTTTAAGAGAGTCGGACACTATCCTTTCCTGACGAGCACCCAATCAGTGCTTGTCACACTGCAAGGTCTCTCTTCCCTGCTAGTCCCTGGGTGCGGTGCTGTAGACAGGCAGGGAGTTCAGGTCCCAAAAATATTAAACGTTTAAGTCGCCATAAAGCCCCTCTAGTTTTTAAAAGCCCCAGACCTTCTTAAAAGCACCTCAAAGTTAGAGCAGAGTTCCACTCACACTGTAAAAAAAAAAAGTCAGCTACAAAAACTGTATCTGCTGACTTTTAATAAGCAGCCATTCACCTGTCCCACGATCCCGCAGTGTTCTCCCCGCAACCCGTTTCACCGGCCATCTGGTGTCCCAGGCGCCGGCATCTTCAGTGTGGGTACCCGGCTGTGACAGCTTGCAGCTTCACATATGTGAGTAGTGCTGCGCTTCCTGGATGGCCCCCGTAGTCTTCTGGGACCCGTCACGTGTCCCAGAAGACTACAGGGAAGGGAGGGTAGGAAGACAACTTACGATTGTCTAGGAAGTGGGAGCGGGCACATGTCATTTTTGGGTACCCGCTCCCCAAAGGTACCAATCCTTAATGGGGAGTGGGGGACCAGTCTTTAAAGTGGAACTTCCCCTTTTGGGTAGAGCTTTGCTTTAAATACGGTTTTGGTTAACCTTTATTTTTTTCATATGGAAATCTCTAGATTGTCATGAAGGACAAGTAGATTTAGTCCTTGGACAAGTAATTTTTTTTTTTTTTTTTTTTTAAATTTCCACACGCCTACTGCATAGATGTGTACGGTCTGTGGGAAGGGGTTTACCTAGTATTGATTTACTGTAGCTGGTTTTAATGCTTTCCCTTTTTATAGTTGTAGACATTTTCTTGTGTGCTGTAAAGTGCCCTATGTCTGCAAATCTAATATATGTGCATGGCTATTAACCATATGACACTGACGTATGTATTAAAACCTGCACGTATTAGGGCTACCTGAACTCTCTTGTAAAGAAATAGTTTAGTGCTGATTATGTGAAATAGTATTCATTTTACAATATGTTCTATTCAACAAATGCATTTCTTTTGCATATTTGCCCGCTTGTGTGCTAATTTAAAAAAATGTTAAAAGCATTTTTAACCAGTTGCCGACCTGCCGCAGTGTTTTTGCTGCCGATCGCAGCAGCGGGTGTCCATCACTGGTTCCCGACCGGTCTTTAACCCGCCGGGTCCTGGCGTTTACCGGTAATCACTGACAGCACGACTGCAGTGTTTACCCTGCAGCTCTGCTATCTGTCAGTTAAGAGCATCCTGAACCTGAGAGAAGACTTTATCTCTCTGGATTAGCATGTTCCTGTGAATTACACCCCCCGCCCCCTAGTAAAACACTCCCCTCACACAGTTAACCCTTTCATTACCTAATGTTAACCCCTTCCTCCCCAGTGCCATTAGTACAGTGTCAGTGTTGGTTTTCAGCCCCCCCCCCAGTGTCAAAATGTCTGCCGCAGTCCCGCCATAAGTCGCTGATCACTGTCATAAATCACTGATCACCGCCATAAGTCGCTGATCACCGCCATTATTAGTATAATAAAAAAAAAAAATCCCAGTATCTTTCCTGCCATTTGTAGACGCTATAACTTTCACGTAAACCAATTAATTTACACGTATTAGGATTTTTTATTAGCAAAGACGTCGCAGAATACATTTGGCAGAAATGTATGACTACATTTGATTTTTACATTTTTTTTTTTTCTACTGGACATGTTTTTATAGCAAAAAGTCCCAAATATTGTGGTTTTTTTTTTGCGCAAAAAATAAAAACCGCACAGGCGATCAAATACCACAGAAAGAGCTCAATTTGTGGGGAAAAAAGGATGTAAATTTAATTTGGGTGCAGTGTTGCATGACTGCGCAATTGTCAGTTACAGTAACGCAGCGGCGTAACACAAACCGCTTCTGTAACCGCTTCCTGACCGCCCTATAGCAGAAATACTACTACAGGGCTGCATGGGTGCGCAAAATCACATAATAAATAAATATATATAAATATATTGATTCGCGCTCCCGTGGTTTTCACTCCCCTCCCAGATAGCGTCAGATTGCCCGTCCATACACCAGTCATCACATTTAACCCCTTGATTGCCAGGATCACGCTCATGTACAATAAACCTCCATTGCTAGTATAGTGTCTGAACGGGTCAATATCTTTGATCAGATCAGCGCTATACCAGCGTTCACATTAGTATAGCGTCCCCAAAAATGCAACATTAGCGGGATCCTGCCAGCACCTGCGTTTTAGCCCCTACGCTTACCCCCCCCCCCCCTTCTCCCCCAGCAAGTGCAGTGTCAGTAGGTCACTGCCACTTGATACATTGCACACAAAACCGCAGTGTTCGTAGAATCAGGCCTGATCTCTGTTAGCACTTGCCGGTAAATTTTGATGACTCTCATATGCAGCAGAGTGCCAGTACTAGTGCCGCTGTACCTTTTGGTGAACTGGTGAGTACCAGCGGTCTAGTACATCTTGGTCTTTCACATACCGCCTTGATTTTTGAAGCTGTTTTTCATGGAATATCTGTATGCGTTGATTGTGGATCAAAGCAATTTATATGCACAACAATTTATCGCCACCAACCCAAATTCAAACCTTGCCAGACCATTCGCATGGAAACTCATTACGGTTTTCAAATTTTACATTTTACATTTTTTTTTTTTTTTTTGTTTTTAATTTTTTTTGGGCCTAACCCTCAACATGGGCATTACTAAAAGAAACGAATTGCGGTTGTATTGGTCCGCAGACCTGATTCATCATATGCCCGTGTTCTCTGCTGCCATGGCCAGGCATAGATTTGAGAGTATAATGTGTTTTATGCATTTCAACAACAATACACTCTGTCATTCTCGAGGTAACCCTGAATTTGACTGGCTCCACAAAATTCAGCCCCTCGCAAATCACCTTAACCAAAAATTTTGCAGATGTCTATACTCCCCAGCAAAAAATCTACGTTGATGAGTTCCTCATTAATTTTTTTGGCCACCTTGCATTCAAACAATTTCTCCCCTGCAAGTGTGCCAGATATGGGGTCAAGATGTAGAAGACCTGTGAGAGGGCAACATGTTATACTTATAAGTTTTGGATTTACGAGGGAAAAGATCACGTGGAGCCCCCTGGATGCCCAGACTACATGGGGAGCAGTGGCAAGATAGTTTGGGCTTGTGGCAAAGTGTGACCTAATGTGTGCTCACCATTAGAAGTGGGTGGATGCAGGGCGGTATATTCTAATGGTGTGCATACCACACACTTTTTCTGGCAGAGATTTCTTCTCATTTTTTCTTTCAGTCCACAGGCTGCATACAAAAAAAAGAACATAGTATATATACCCAACAAGGGCCAGCGACTTACTGGTACAATACTGGACTTTGGTTATACCAGGATGATGCCTACAGCTGCAGGCATCATCCTGGTATTGTTTTTTTCAGCCGGCAGTCGGCTTTCATGTAAAAGCAATCCTAGTGGCTAATTAGCTGCAGGATTGCTTTTACAAGCAGCGGGAGATGATGCCATCGGGGGAACATGAGAATGCAGCCGGTGTTTCTGCCAGTTGACCATTTCATTGAGCATTTCATCACTTCAGTTTCGCAGGATATAAACAGCGCCATTTGTAAATTGGGAAAGCATCTGATCACACCGATTTTGGTTTGATTAGATAATGTAAGGGCAGAGGAGATATCCAGAGTCTGATAGACCCCAGATTTCTCAAAAAAGAATATATGACAATGCCCATTGAAGTTATAGGGGATATTTGCATTCCCTGTTATAGCATTAAAAGTGATCAAAAAAAAAAAAAGGTACAATGTAAAAATAATAAAAAAAATCAAAATAACTAAAAAAAAAAAAAAAAAAAAATCTCCCCTCCCATGTGCGCACACCTGTATGTACAAGCCTTGACCCTGTGTCGGTATGTAAACAGTGGTTGCAGCATGCATGTGAGGTACTTCTGTGAACGTCAGATCAAGGCCAGTAATTCTAACACTAGACCTCCTCTGTAAATCTAAAATGGTAGCTTTTAAAGCGTTGCCTTTGGATATTAAAAATGTTTGCAGTTTGTCGCCATTGCACGGGGCATGCGCAGTTTTAAAGCATGTCATGTTTGGTATCTGTTTACTCGGCATACCATTATCTTTTCTATTTTACCAAATAATTGGCTAATATATTGTGATTTTGTGCATTAAAAGTAAAAAAAGTGTTTGGTTTTTTTTTTT
Source organism: Staurois parvus (assembly GCF_062004578.1). Lineage (NCBI taxonomy): Eukaryota > Metazoa > Chordata > Amphibia > Anura > Ranidae > Staurois > Staurois parvus. The sequence goes on from NW_028318201.1 coordinate 535,277, forward strand.
GACATTTGTTTTTGAAAAATTGCTGCGTGAGTACTATGTGCTATAAAAAATGTATTCACTAGGGTGTGTGCTTTAAAAAATATATAATGTTTGGGGGTTTAAATTAATTTACTAGCAAAAAATACAGATTTTTTTTCACGTGAACAAAAAGTGTCAGGAAAGGCTTGGTCTTCAGGTGGTTAGAGTGAGTGATGTGTGGCATAAACTTCTAATGCTGGGCATAGAATGCCCCCACCCCCCAAAACGGCCCCTTTTTTGGAAAGTAGACACCCCAAACTATTTGCTGAGAGGCATGTTGAATCAATAGAAGAATTTATTTTTCTACCACAAGTTTTTGAAAAATGACAAAAATCTTTTTTTTTTTTTTTTTTTACACAAAAGTGTCACTTAAATGATTTACTGCTCACACATGCCATGGGTATATGTGGAATTTCTCCCCAAAATACATTCTGCTACTTCTCCCGAGTATGGGGGTACCACATGTGAGCTACGTTTTGGCAGTCTATCCAAGTACAGGACCCCAAAATCCAATAAGCACCTTCAGGCTTTTAAAGGGCTTTATTTCCTTATTACACTTCCAGACTACCTATCACAGTTTCCTGTGATAGCACCTAACCCCCCAAAATGACCCCTTTTTGGAAAGTAGACACCCCAAGCAATTTGATAAAAAGTACGGTAAGTATTTTGCAGATCTCACTTGTTGCCACAAGTTTTTGGAAAATGAAGAAAAAAAACAAAAACATTTTTTTTTTATTCTTTTTTTATATTTCAAAACCTTGTGAGAAAAAATGAGATCTGCAAAATACTCACCATGCCTCTTTTTAAATTCCTTGGGGTGTCTACTTTCCAGAAAGGGGTCATTTGGGGGGGGGTTTGGTGCTATCCTGGCATGTCAGGGCCTTCAAAACTGTGATAGGTAGTGAGGAAGTGTAATGAGGAAGTTACGCACCTTCAGGCTTTCAAAGTGGTTTTTGGATTTCAGGCTCCTATATGTGGCTAGGCTCCCAAAAAGTCTCACACACGTGGTATCCCCATACTCGGTAGAAGTAGCAGAATGTATTTTGTGGTGTAATCCCACATATATCCATGGCTTTTCTGAGAAATAAATCATTTAAATGACAATTTTTTTGTGTAAAAAAACAAAAACTAAAGTTTGTCATTTTCCAGAAACTTGAAAAAAATAAATCTTCCATGGGCTCAATATGCCTCTCAGCAGATAACTTAGGGTGTCTACTTTCCGAAAAGGGGTCATTTGCGGGTGTTTTGTACTATCCTGGTATTTTAGCACCTCAAGAAATGTGATGGGCAATCAAAGTAAAAGCTGTGTAAATTCCATTATCTATACCATTTTTTTGTAGACGCTATTACTTTCACACAAAGCAGTAAATATACACTTGCTGGTATTTTGTTAACCAAAAACATGTAGCAGAATACATTTTGGCCTAAATTTTATGATGAAATTTTAGTGTTTATTTTGGACCGAAATGAGAAAATATTGTTTTTTTTTTTTCATTAAATTTTTTTTTTTCTTCAAAACTTTTTCTGGTTATAGCGCCAAAAATAAAAAGTGCACAGCTGATCAGAACCACCAAAAGAAAGCTCTATTTGTGTGAAAAAAAGACATAAATTTCATTTATGTACCGTATTGCATGACCGTGCAATTTGTCCGTTAAACTAGCACAGCGCTGTATAGCAAAAAAATGGCATAAATTGCAGTATCTATACCGTAGTTTGTAGATGCTATAACTGTCACACAAAGCGATCAATATACACCCTGTTCCAAATTATTATGAAAATGATATTTTCTCATGTACCTAAATAATTGATGTAATTAACATTATTCTCATGTTATCAACTTTTAAGCGTACAATTCAAATTTTATTGAACAAACCTCCTAATGATAACAGTATTTTTTTTTTAAACATAAACTTACAATGCACTGTTCCAAATTATTACGCACAGTAAGTTTCAAAACACTTTATAGGTTGTAAAGAACTGAAAATTGTAATTTGTTGTGTTTGCAGCATATTTACTGAAATCAAATGCTATTTCAATCAAACTTTTAACAACATTTTAACTTTTTAAACATTTTAACAGGTCACGTTACATTTTAACATAGGACCCCTTATTTGATAGCAGCTTCACAAGTCTTGCATCCATTGAACTTGTGAGTTTTTGGACAGTTTCTGCTTGAATTTGTTTGCAAGATGTCAGGATAGCCTCCCAGAGCTGCTGTTTGGATGTAAACTGCCTCCCACCCTCATAGATCTTTTGCTTGAGGATGCTCCAAAGGTTCTCAATAGGATTGAGGTCGGGAGGATTGAGGCCACACCATGACTTTCTCTCCTTTTATCCCCATAGCAGCCATTGATGCAGAGGTATTATTTGCAGCATGAGATGGTGCATTGTCATGCATGAAGATGATTTTATTACGGAAAGCATAGTTCTTGCTTCTGTACCAGGGAAGAAAGTGGTCAGTCATAAACTCCACATACTTTGCAGAGGTCATCTTTACACCTTTGGGGTCCCAAAAGGGACCGACCAGCTCTGTTCCCATGATTCCGGCCTAAAACATGATTCTACCACCGCCTTGCTGACGTCGCAGCCTTGTTGGAACAGGGTGGCCGTCCACCAACCATCCACGACTCTATCCATCTGGACCATCCAGGGTTGCACGGCACTTATCAGTGAACAGGACTGTTTGTTTGAAAATTAGTCTTCATGTATTTTTCTGCCCAATGCAGCAGCGTTTCTGCTTGTGAGCATTGGTTAGTGGTGGCCGAATAGGTTTATGCACAGTTGCAAGACTCTGGAGGACTCTATACCTTGATGTCTGTGGGACTCCAGAGGCACCAGCAGCTTCAAATATCTGTTTGCTGCTATGTAATGGTATTTTAGCAGCTGCTCTCTTGATCCGATGCATGGATCTGGCAGAAATCTTCCTCAATGTGCCTTTATCTGCACGAACCCATCTGTGCTCTGAATCAGCCACAAATCTCTTAATAGTGCGATGATCACGCTTACGTTTTCGTGAAATATCTAATGTTTTCATACCTCGTCCAAGGCATTGAACTATTTCAATGAGGAAAGACAAAACAGAGGGCGCACAGGCCTAGTGCATTACCATTAAAAAATGTTTAATAATAAAGTAGGTGTTGTACTCACAAACGACAATATAGTCAAGGCACATCATAAAGAACAGCTGGGTCAACACCGTGCTGAGTAACAGTCCGTAATAGGGAGTGTAGACATCCAAAAGGCTGACGTGTTTCGAGGACTTGCCTCTTCCTCAGAGCCAACTGACCAAATGTCTGCTCCCTCTTTTATATGCTCACTACTTGTTAAACCAAAGGTCACATGGGCCGTCCTGGACACTCCCCTGTGCAGGTGGAGGAGTCACAGGGGCAATTGACACGTGTATAAATAAAACCATTGAAACTAGTGACAATCATAAAATCATATGAACCATAAGAAATGTGCACAGTGAAAAATAAATAAATGGAAAGTTACACATCTATATATAAAATAAAAATCCTTCCCTGGTGATGCACTGCACTGCTCGCCTTTAAATGGATGGATGGATGGATGAGCAACGCTACGAAGCTGCCTAGTGCTCTGCTTGCCATAGACAACTATGGGACATGGATTTAATATAGAGAGTAGATCTGAAACCCAGCAGAGACACTTGTTAATTCATAGAGATGCAGCCTACAGGGTGTGTGCAATGTAGTGCACCATGGATGGATATGCATATGCGATACTATATACAAGAACAAAGGAGATATCTCACTAGTAAAACATAAATGTTGATATAAAACGTTACAAAAAACTTCTTAATATGGTTCACAAAGTTTAAATAAAATTAAATAAGTATTGTTACAATATAGTATAATATCTGGTAAAATAGGTATAGTGTATGGTATATGTGTGTATGCATAGACATGGAAGCATAAGAAATATAAATATATAGGAAATTATACAAAAAAAATAATAAAAATTAATAATTATGTAAAAAATGTATAAAAGATGTGTGTGTGTGTGTGTTTATATATAAGAATTATATAAAAATGTCAAAGGTGCTATGGAACAAGCACTTGCAGGATGAGAAAGCAGTGCTCGAAGAGAGCTCACTGGACAGCATGCGTGCGCACATGTGTGTGTAACACGTCCACATGAGCAACTGCTTTTTAGTAAAAAAAAAAACGTATATACATACATACCTAAACCCACACACACATATGGAAACTGAATGGAAAAAAAAGGGTGACCAATGAATGACCCATAGACACAAGCGCATGGGAATGCGGTCATACGCATGCGCCTAAGGGTGACACAATAAATATGAAGTGAGCAACCTAATGTGTAAGGATGCAGGGTAATGGTAGCTATACTGATGATACTATAGTAATCATAGCTGATGAAAATGAATATATCTAAAGCATACATCTGTAGTGGATGGTGTAACCACTATAGGTCACAAGGGAAATGATGGAACTAGCACTAAAGAGGGGGGGGAGAGAGAGGAAAAAAAAAGGGGGGTTTGGGAGAGAGACAAAAAGGATGAGAGTAGGACTCTAGGGAACATGTGCAGCTCAGCAGAAGGTACCTATGCATAACGGGGAGTCAGTGGATGACCCCATGTATCTCAAGATCTTCATTAAGCCCAGTGGGTGAGAGGGAACCCAGAGTGAAGATCCAATAGGTCTCCTTCTTACATAGTCTTTGGAATTTTCTTCCACCATCTGAATCTCCTGTGATGGATTCAATCCCAAATACTTTCATGCCTGATGGATCACCACTGTGTGCCTCCTGAAAGTGCCGTGGTACTGAATATTTGTTTTTGCCTTTATTGCTCTCCTTGTAATTAATGATGTTACATTTGTGTTCGCCAAACCTGACCCTCAAGGGGCGCATGGTTCGGCCAACATATAGGAGGCCACAGGGACAGATGAGCCCATAGATCACAAAAAAAGTGCCACAGTTGATGAACTGCTTAATCTTATATGTATGGCCATTGGTGCCAGCCACCTCTTTCTTTCTGTGGCAAATGTATTTGCAGGTTCCACAATTGCACACACCGCATTTGAAACTGCCCCTTTGATCAAACAGGGCAGACCAAGGATTGACCGTATTATTGGCACCAGCAAGAGGCTTCTTAATTCTACTGGGTGCTATGTGACTCCTGAGATCCCTAGGTTTCCTGAACACAATTTCGGGTCTGGGGGCAAGGCTCTGACCAAGAACTGGGTCCTGCTTAAGAATTTTCCAATGCTTTTGGATGCTTCGCTGTATGTCGAAGGCTTTAGTATTGAACCTGGTGCAAAACCTGACCTGGTTATTAAATCTATTGTTGGGGTCTTTGGTGGCTTTTTTGGCAGCTGTGTGTGGTATATGCAGTGGACTCTCTTCATATTGGCCCCAATACTTCTGGTATGCTTCCTCGATGTGGACCTCACTGTAGCCTTTTTCAAGGAACTTGGTCCTCAAGATGGCGCTCTGTTCCTCATAATTACCTCTGGTGGTGCATGTTCTCCTTAACCTGCAGTACTGACCAAAAGGGACATTACAGATCCATTTGGGGTGGTGATGGCTACTAGCGTGTAAGTACGAATTGCCTGCGCTAGGCTTAAAATGCGTTTTAGAGCAGATGTTGCCATCAGAGTCTGTCCGTAGTTCAAGATCTAGGAATACCAGACTGTTGGCATCCACCACATGTGTGAAGCCGATTCCAAAGGGGTTATTTTGGCAGTGTGCAAGAAACCCATCCAGATCCTCGTCTGACCCTTGCCAGATGATTAAGATATCGTCTATATATCTGGCGTACAGGGCCAGATTGCCCCGATATGGGTTGTTGTTCCATATTGATTCCTCCTCCCAATACCCCATGAAGAGGTTTGCATAGCTAGGGGCAAATCTAGCTCCCATAGCCGTGCCTCTAATTTGTCTGTAGAAGTTCCCTTGAAAGGAGAAGTAATTATGTGTGAGGGTATAATGGATGGCTTTTTGTAGGAAAGCTACTTGAATGGGAGGTATGTCACTATTGTCCAAAAAGTGTTTGATGGCAAACATGCCATATTGATGTTCGATGGATGTGTAAAGCGAAGTGACATCCAAGGATAACCATTTATATTCTGGACACCACTTCGAGGAAGATAGGATCTCCAACAAATGCCCAGAGTCTCGGACGTAGGATGGTAGACTCGCGACTAGTTCTTGGAGGAAATAATCAATGTAGCATCCCAAATTGCTGGAGATGCTATCAATTCCAGCTATGATGGGTCTACCAGGGGGATTAGTCAGGTCTTTGTGAATTTTTGGTATATGGTAAAAATAAGGGGTCAGTAGGTGTTGTTTGAGCAGGAATTGATATTCATTGTTTGATAGTATTTTATTGGTCAGAGCTTCATCCATTAACCCTTTTAAAGCATCTTTGTATTCCGGTAGGGGGTCTCTTTGGAGCTGTTCATAGGTGTTACAATCTCCTATCAGTCTAAAAGCTTCCAAAAGATATACATCTTTGTCCTGGATGACCAGACCACCCCCTTTGTCAGCTTGTCTTATGATATCATCTCTGTTTTTGATGTGAGTCATAGTGATGTCAAGGTTCTCGCCCCCGAAACAGTGTGAGATGTTTTTTGTAATGCTATGATGTTTGTTATGTTCGCAGATCCTCTTGATATCCTCAAACACCATGTCATAAAAAGTTGGGATGAAATTCCCTTTAACCCAATGTGGATAAAAGGTGGAGGCAGGTTTGAAGGTTGTGTGAATGATGCTGTCTTTAACTGTTGACACGTGATCATCAAGGGCCAGTGCAAACCCATCACATTCACCTTCCTGTAGTAAACTTTCCAGCAAGGGAAGAGCGGGATCATTGCTAATGGAGCTGGTATTAGGTAACTGCTCTACCTGAGGAACTGCAGTCATTAGAGGTTCTTTTTTGAGGGTGAAATACCTCTTGACAGTGAGGTTTCTGACATATTTGTTGAGATCTATAAATATTTCAAATAGATTAGGAGGATTTTTGGGAGCAAAATTGAGGCCTTTCCGTAATTCAATTCTGTGTCTGTGAACACCGCACTGGATAGATTATAGATTTTAATGGTGGAGTGTGTAGTGGTTACCTCCTTCCTCTTTTTGTTATTCTTTCCTCCTCTCTTTCCCCTCCTAGTCCTCCTTCTCTCTTTCTCCCCAAACTTTTGGATATGACAGGACTCTGCTGATGGACAGGTGCGGGGGTGGAATTCCCCGCAATACCTCTCTCTAAAAAAAGAGGGGGAACCGGGTGGGTGGTTGATGCTAGGTGAATTGCAGGGCTAAATGTTTCTGATGTTGGCATGGGTACCCTCTTTGATGTTGGTATCATGGTAGGATGAGAGGGAAGCTGATGTGCCAGGATGAGGGTGGTCTAGGGGAGGGGTGCTGCCCTTTGGTGCACGTGCAGATAGGTGCTTCTGAGGGGGGGACCCCTATGGGGGTCTCTAGATGTAAGGTGGGAGGAGTTCCTGTGGTAATATAGAGTGGAAGAGGTTTGTGGCTTATTGTGAAAGTTGTTTTGGTGGTGTTTGTGGATGTTGTTGTTGTTGGACTCTGTACGTTTCTGATTGCCACCCCGTTTGCCTTTACCATGGGTACTATTGCTTCCAAAATGGTGCTTAGGAGCTGCAGCTCTGACCCCTTTATCCATTTCTGAATGATGTGTGGGAAAGACCCTGTTCCAGTTGAACTCCCGCCCTAGTTGGTAGTCCAGTCGGTCTCAAATTTCCCAGATTTTTTACTGATTAGATCTGTTTCAAAGTGAACTGTCATCATTAATATTATTATCCCAAGTGTTGAAGGAATCAAGGTCTGAGTAAGTGGCCAGATCATCTTGCAGATCTTTAAGATCTGCTCTGATTTTTCAAAGATTCCTTTCCCTCTGTGCTATGATGGACCTGAGGAGTATTTTATTACATTCTCTAAGTTTATCAATCCATTCAGTTTTCAAATCATCCTCTAGCCAGGTACACATCTTAGTGAGTCTGAGTCCCCTTGGAATTCTATTGACTTCTAAATATTTTTCCAGCACGAGAATGTCCCACCATTGTGACATCTCTTTTTCCAATGTATGCTTCAGTTTATGAAATAACAAAATCATAGTCTCCTCTCTGCTAGGAGAGTCAAAACTAGTAGTTGGAATGTCATGGTTCCCTTTGGGTAATTCATAGGAGTTGATGCTGTTCGTAAAGCCCTTTGCTAAGGACAGGCGTCTTAATTCTCTTCAATGGATAATACCATACTGCTGTGCAGACGATGTTTGTAATGATTGAGTCTCTGGATCCCGAGCAGCTGGAGTCCCCTTGAGAGAACAAAGAACCAGCAAACACAAATGCTCCTGCGCTTGGGGATGGGCTCGATGCAGGCTACAACCACATTGAGAATGTCCTGGAACATGCACACCTTGCTGCCCTCAAATAAAATATAATAAAAATAAAATAAGCAGTGCAGTGCATCACCAGGGAAGGATTTTTATTTTATATATACATGTGTAACTTTCCATTTATTTACTTTTCACTGTGCACACTTCTTATGGTTCATATGATTTTATGATTGTCACTAGTTTCAATGGTTTTATTTATACACATTTGTCAATTGTCAATTGCCCCTGTGACTCCTCCACCTGCACAGGGGAGTGTCCAGGATGGCCCATGTGACCTTTGGTTTAACAAGTAGTGAGCATATAAAAGAGGGAGCAGACATTTGGTCAGTTGGCTCTGAGGAAGAGGCAAGTCCTCGAAACGCGTCAGCCTTTTGGATGTCTAAACTCCCTATTACAGACTGTTACTCAGCGCAGTGTTGACCCAGCTGTTCTTTATGATGTGCCTTGACTATATTGTCGTTTGTGAGTACAACACCTACTTTATTTATTATTAAACATTTTTTATGGTAATGCACTAGGCCTGTGCGCCCTCTGTTTTGTCTTTCCTCATTCAGTATATTTGGATTTCCCCGGTCCATTTGAGGGCAGCAAGGTGTGCATGTTCCAGGACATTCTCAATGTGGTTGTAGCCTGCATCGAGTCCATCCCCAAGCGCAGGAGCATTTGTGTTTGCTGGTTCATTGAACTATTTCACTCTTTTCAGCAGCAGAGAGATCCTTTTTCTTCCCCATATTGCTTGAAAATGGTGCTCTGCTTAATAATGTGGAACACCCTCCTTTAGTAGTTTTTTTTCCTTAAATTGGGCTCACCTGCCAATCTAATTATCACAGGTGTCCGAGATTGTTTTCAGTGATCAAAAGAGCCCTGAGACACAATGCCATCCATGAGTTTTTTTTTTTTATTTAAATATTTATTAATTTTTCATATCAATAACAAAACACTTTCATCACATTCATAATAAATATACATGACTATTTCTTATTACTTTTCTTTTTCCCTCTTAAAATATTACCCCCCCCCCAAGCCCCCCACTCTGCATTCTTTCACTACCTCTTATCTAAGCAAGAATATCCTATCCATCCACCCACTCTATATCATCCTACATTTCACTTTTTCACGTTTACTCCAGAGTTTTCCCATTTCGCATAGTATACCTCCATCCTATCTTCCTGCATATAGTAGAGCTTCTCCATCCTACTAATCTAGTTCACTCTCTCTATCCAATCCTCCTCTTTCGGTACTTCTGTTTTCCTCCAATACTTAGGGATTAGACTTTTTGCAGCCTTCATATAATACCCTAAACCTAATTTCTTATATTTGCTAGCTGATAGCTCTGAACTATGCAGCAAACACATCTCTGGGTCTATCTGTTATGATCTCAATTAAATGTACTATTGTTTTCCAGAATACTTGAATTTTTGGACATTCCCACCAAATGTGATACACTGTCCCCATTTCTCCACACCCTAGCCAACACCACGGTGATTTCTCCCTACTTATCTTATATTCTATGCTTGGTGTAATGTGCCATCTTATCAAACATTTATAGTTTATTTCTTCATCCCTCAAACTTACATTTTCGTGAACTAATCTATTTTTTTTTCCTGTTTTTCTTCATCTAATGCCACCCCCATATCTCTTTCCCATTTCACTATGTGCATTGGTTTGGTGTTTGTGTCTAATTCTGTGAGAATTCTATATAGTTTCGCTGTTCCGTGTTTCCCATCCCCCCCATGTATCCAACAACCTTTCAAACAGATTCCAATACTTTTTTCATTCTCAGAGGTTTTGAGAGATTTCCGCAAAAACATTTTAATTGGTGATAATGCCACTCATCTAACCTAGTGAAAATCTTTCCCTTTTCCTTTGCCAAATCTTTAAAAGGCTTAAATTTCCCCTCCCCCATTATATCTCTCAGTTGAACATCTTTTTTAAACCATCTGCCTGTTATCTCCTCTCTACCTGGGGGAAAAATTCTGTATTTCTTAGTGGCATTAATATAGAATTAAATTCCCACTTCATATATTTGTGTACTTTATCCCATTCCCTTAATACATTTACAGTGTATAAACTTAAGTCCTCTTTCAATCCTCTATATTGTGCCGGAAACCATATAATTCTATTCAAATTGGTTCCACAAAGTGTATTTTCAATTTTTACCCAACTTTTCCCCTCTACATTAAACGTCCAATCAAAAATTCTCCCTAATATTACTGCTTTGTAATATCTCTTAATATCTGGAACTCCCAAACCACTCTTCCCTTTGTCTCTACTTAATATTTCATAGGACACACTCGGTTTTTTATTCCTCCAGATGTACCGTATTTTCCGGCGTATAAGACGACTTTTTACCCCCTGGAAATCTTCTACAAAGTCGGGGGTCGTCTTATACGCCGGGTGTTGTGCTGAAACCATACCTGTACTTCCGAGCTGACGCTTCTCCGCATGTCTTCGGCAGCAGTAGACGATCGCTGATCACCATTCCTCGCAGAACTGCATGAGATGTCGGATGCAGCCGTTCAGTGCTCGATTGAGCTTGACTGAAACTGACATGTGCAGAAGCGTCTTCTTGCCGCTACCCGATGTGTATCCCTTCTCTGCATATCACAGTTTCAGTCAAGCTCAATCGAGCACTGAACGGCTGCATCCGACGTCTCATGCAGTTCTGCGAGGAATGGTGATCAGCGATCGTCTACTGCTGCCGAAGACATGCGCAGAAGCGTCAGCTAGGCAGTACCTTGCAGTTCTTGACCCCTTTATGAAATACGGTAATTAACATTAATTATTATATATTAATAACTGTGGCAGTTCTCAGTTCATCTTGGAGACAGGGAGGGCTGGGCAGGCAGGGAGAGCTGACCCACCCAATCCAAGCAGGCTTTGTATGCAGTGTGCACAGAAAATACTGGTACATCGCTTGCCGTGATTGGTTGGTAGAGGGGTAGTCTTATACGGCGAGTATAGCCCAAACCCTATATTTTAACAGGAAAAGTAGGGGGGTCGTCTTATATGCCCAGTCATCTTATACGCCAGAAAATACGGTATCTTGTTCTTTTTATTACCTTGAAAAAAGCTTCTGGAAGTTTAATTGGGATCATTTGAAATCTATATAAGATTTTCGGTACAATTTATCGTTTTTACCAGGTTTATACGTCCTAACCATGATGGGATTCCTCTTTCTAAAGTTTTTAATTCCTCCACTTCATTTAATAATGAAATATAGTTTAGTTTATACAGATTCTTATACGCCGTAGTGAGCCTTCCTCCTAAATATTTTATATCTTTCTTTTCAGATGAAGGGGAATTCCTTTTTGTATTTTCTCTTTCACTTTTTGGGATATTTTATATTTAGGATCTCTGTTTTTGCTGGGTTAATTTTTAAGTTTGATAATTCCCCATATTCAGCGACTTCATTAAGTTTGGGAGTGTTATCCTCGGATTCCCCACATGAAATAGCAGATCATCCGCAAAGGCCGCCACTTTATGCTCTATGTCTTCTATCTGAATTCCCTTTATAGCTCTATTCTTCCTTATTGTGGACAACATGGGCTCCAATGACATAACATACAACAAGGGGGACAAAGGGCAGCCTTGTCTTGTTCCATTTGACATCTCAATGGGCTCTGTTTTTCCCCAATTTACTATAACAACTGCGGAGGGCTCCCTGTACAACTTTCTAATCCATTCCCTCATTCTAGCTCCAATTCCCAGGGCTTCTAAGGTATCCATCATGAAGCCCCAGTCTACTCTATCAAAGGCCTTTTCAGCGTCGATCGAAAGAACCAACGCCGGTACCTCCCCTTTTCTACTTTTTCTGAATAAGCATCAGGGATCTCAAGCCATTGTCCCTGCCCTCCCTTCCTGGGACAAAGCCCACCTGGTCCCCATGTATCCATTCAGGCATAAGCTCTTTTAACCTATTCGCTAAGACCTTTGCATATAGCTTGGTGTCTGAGTTCAACAAGGAAATTGGCCTATAGTTAGAACACTGTGAAGCGTCTTTTCCTTCCTTATGTAACAATACCACATGAGCCTGTATAGATTCTCTCCTCCTGTTCATCTCTCCTCCCAGATCATTCATATATTTCTCCAGTTTGGGAATTAATAATTCACTAAATTTTTTATAATACCTCACCGTATAGCCATCCGGTCCTGGGCTTTTCCCCGTCTTCGTACTTTTTAGTGCTACTTTTATTTCTTCTTGTGTAATTTCTGCTTCTAGGGAGTTTAATTGAGCTTCTTTTAGTTTCGGTAGACCCGTATTTTTTAAATCTTTCTTTTTTTCCTATTTTCAGTTTCCATATTATTTACTGCGTCATATGGGTTGATGTTATACAACTTTCTGTAATAATCCATAAACACCTTTGCAATCTCCTTATTTGAATGAACCAGTTCTCCCTTAGAGCTTTTTATTTTATTGATATTCCTATTTTGCTTTTTCCTTAAGGCTCTCATTAGGTGTTTTCCTGGCCTATCTCCCCATTTATACTTTTCGCTTAGCACTTTATTATAGACTCTCCTTCTCTCCTCCTCCATCAAAGTCTCTAGCTCATCTTTCTTTTTTTATTATCTTCTGCTTGATTTCTTTTGCTATACTATTTTTATGTGTCTGTTGCAGGTCAGATATATCTTTTAAGAGCCCACTAATTTTCTCTCTCCTTTCTTTCTTGCCCCAATAGCAATCAGGATGCCTCTTGTATATGCCTTATGAGATTCCCACACTGTGCCTTATGAGATTCCCACACTGTAGCTATCGACACATCCTCTGTCTCATTCTCTCTAAAAAAAAATCTCTCAATTTCTTTCCCAATCTTCTGGGCAGTATCCTTATCCAGGAGAAGTGCTTCATTCAACCTCCATCCTACCCCATCTGTTTTCCCCCTTCCCCATCCTCCATACAACAGGGGCGTTTTAAAACGGACATCTTGCACAAGAGAAGAGGTATAAGGAATGGGAAGAAGAAAGGAGATGGTAAAATAGGAAAAAGAAAATGAAATATGGAGGAAATACAGTTTGTAACCCATAATGTAAATGGGTTAAATTGCCCAGGTTAAAGATTTAGGATATTTAGAGAATTACAGCATAGAGCGGCCTCAGTGGTATTTTTGCAGGAAACGCACCTTGAGTTAAAAAAAAACCTTAAGTTGAACTCTAGATATCATCCGATTATGGTACTATGCAGATTCCCCAGTTAAGAGAGCGAAGGTTGTGGCTATAGGATTTGCAAAAAATATTAGGTTTGAACTGGAGGATAGGAAAACTGATCCGGATGGGAGGTTTTTTGTTCTTGAAAGGTAAATTGCAGGAAATTGAATGTACACTCACAAACATATATTGCCCTAATAGGAAGCCGGAGATGTTTTTGAAAGGGGTTCTGAAGAGATTGATGGATTTTGGAAAGGGATATTTAATAGTGGCTGGAGACTTTAACCTATGTATGGATCCACAAATAGATACAACTTCTCTAGTGCAAAGAGGGGGGAATAGGTCGATGGGATTATTGAAGAAGGTGATGAGAGAGAGCCAACTGATGGATAGCTGGAGAATTGTGAACATGAGAGAGAGACTATACTTTTTTCTCTAATATACATAAGACATACTCTAGATTGGACTATATATTGATAGACCATCAACTCATTGAGGATTTGGCTAGGGTAAAAATAGAAGCAATGACTTTTTTGGATCACACCCCTGTTGTAATGAAATTAAGATGGGGAGGGAAGTCGTCGGGATGCTTATCATGGAGGCTGAATGAGGCACTTCTCATGGACCAAGATACTGAACGGAAGATTAGGGAGGAGATAAGGAGATTTTTTGAGGAGAATGAAACGGGAGATGGATCATTGGCTACAGTGTGGAAGGCGCATAAAGCATACATAAGAGGAATCCTTATTGCGATTGGGGCAAAGAAAAAAAGGGAAAGACGAGAGAAGATTAGTGGGCTTTTGAAGGAATTAGCTGAGATGGAACTCCTACATAAAAATAACATAATGAAAGAGAGCAAAAAGTGATAAAAAAGAGGGAAGAACTAGAGAAAGTGATGGAGGAAGAAAAAATGAGAATTTTTAATAAAATTAAGGGGGAAAGATATAAATGGGGAGATAGACAGGGAAAGTATCTAATGAGAGCCTTGAGGAAAAAAAAGAATAGGAATTATATAGACAAAATAAAAAATTCCAAGGGAGAGTTAGTCCACTCAACCAAAGATATCGCAAAGGTATTTAAGGATTACTATAGTAAATTATATAATATTGCCCCCAATGATGCTACAAATAAGGACAAAATGGTAAATATTGAAAAAAGGGAATATTTAAGAAACACAGGACTACCAAAATTAAGTGACGAACTATTAAACTCCTTAGAATCTGCAATTGCACAGGAAAAATTAAAAATAGCAATAAAAAGCTTTATGACGGGAAAAAGCCCTGGTCCAGATGGGTATACTGTGAGGTATTATAAAAAATATAGTGACTTACTGTTACCGAAGTTAAAGATATATATGGATGCGTTGGGGGGAGAGATGGAGATGAGACAGGAATCCCTACTGGCCCAGGTGGTGCTAATACATAAGGAAGGTAAAGATATCTCCCAGTGCTTAAGCTATAGACAGATATCATTATTAAACATAGATACGAAGTTGTATGCTAAGGTTTTGGCGAATAGGTTAAAAGATCTGATGCCAGAGTGGATACATGGGGATCAGGTGGGCTTTGTTAGAGGAAGAGAGGGCCAAGATAATGGGTTGAGATCCCTGATGCTTATGCAGAAAGTAGAAAGGGAAAAAAATCCAGTAGTGTTGCTCTCGATAGATGCGGAGAAGGCGTTTGACAGGGTTAACTGGAGCTTTATGATGGATACACTAGAGGTTCTGGGATTGGGTATTAGGATGAGGAGGTGGATTGGAAGGTTGTATGAAGGACCTTCTGCGATGGTAATGGTAAATGGAGAGAAATCAGAGACTTTTGCGATGTCAAACGGAACCAGACAGGGTGGCCCACTGTCCCCATTGTTTGTTTTATCTTTGGAATCCCTGCTATCAACAATTAAGAAAAATATAGATATAAGGGGAATTAACATAGGAAAAATAGAACATAAGGTAGCCGTATTTGCGGACAATTTATTGTTCTATATTGGAAACCCTAGGATAACACTTCCTAACCTAATGAAAACATTGAAGGAATATGGGGAATTGTCAAACCTAAAAATTAACCCGGGTAAAACAGAGATATTAAATATAAATCTTCCAAGGAGTGAAAAAGAAAAGATACAGAGAGAATTTCCCTTTTATATGGAAAGATGGAGAAATAAAATACCTGGGAGTGAAACTTACTTCTTCACAGAAAAAACTTTTATAAAGCTAATTATATCCCATTGTTAAACGAGATTAGGGAGGAATTGAATAAAATTGGTGGAGAAAATCCTTCCTGGTTAGGTCGCATTAATTTGATAAAAATGGTAATTGTCCCCAAGATCCTGTATAAATTCCAGATGATTCCCATTAAACTCCCAGAGGTGTATTTTAGGACAATTAAGCGAATGGTAACAAGATATATATGGAAAAACAAAAAACCTAGAGTATCATACGAAGTGCTAAGTAGAAACAAAGAAAAGGGTGGGTTGGGAGTGCCGGATTTTAGAAGATATTACAGGGCAGTTAACCTAGCAAGAATTTTTGATTGGATGCACAACTCAAAGAGTAAATATTGGGTCACAATAGAAAATACACTTAGTGGAAAGGATTTGAGTAGGATTGTCTGGGTGTCAACACAGTTTAGAGAATTAGCTGAGAGCACGAGTCCATACACTATGATTGTATTAAGGGAGTGGGATAAAATGCACAAACAGAGGAATTGGGATTTTAATTCACTGCTAATGCCAATAAGAAACTCAGTTTTTTCCCCCAAGTAAAGAGGAAATTACAGGTAAATGGATTAAGAAGGAAGACACTCAGTTGAGAGATGTAATGGAGGGGGTAAACTTAAGAACACTGGAGGATTTGAAAAGGGAAGAGGGAGGGATTTTCACTAAGATAGATATATGGAGGAGTAACCAATTGAAACAATTTGTGGGGAAATTGACGAAGCCTCTTAGAATTAGAAAAGATTGGAATTTATTTGAGAAGTATTTGGAAGCTCGAGGTGATGGGAAGCACAGCACTGCTAAAGTATATAAAATTCTCACTGATCTAGATAGTAAGTCAAAATTAAGGTACATAGAAAAATGGGAAAGGGATTTAGGGGTGGAGTGGGAGGAGCACAAACAAAGAAAAATATATAGACTGGTACATGAGAATATCAGTATGTGTGAGGTGGAAATGAACTTCAAATGTTTGATAAGGTGGTATGTTACACCGACGGTAGAGCACAAGATGAGTGGGGAGAAACAACCTTGGTGTTGGCGAGGGTGTGGAGGGTTGGGCACGATGTACCACATATGGTGGGAATGTTCAAAAATACAAGTATATTGGAGAAAAGTTATAAATCAAATTAGGATTATTACCGGAACTGAGATTGGACTGGACGCTGAAACTTGTCTTTTTTTCATATTACAAAAATATCAGAGAATAAATAAATATAAAGAACTGGGTATATGGTGCTATCTAAATGCAGCAAAAAGTTTGATACCTAGGTTTTGGTGCAAAGTTGAGGCACCGAGGGAACAGGATTGGATGACTAGAGTGGACCAGATTGCTAGACTGGAGAAACTATATTACATACAGGAAGATAGGATGGAGGCATATTATATGAAATGGGAGGAGTTTAAGGTAAAGGTGAAAGAAGTTACTTTGTAATTAAGTATAAAAAAAAAAATATATAGTAATTTGTCTTTCTTCCTTTTAAATCTTTGTATCCACAGGATGTGAGATATAAGTCGATCAGATAGATGCCAGGGGTTCATTGAAGAGGGGTGGGGCGGAGGGTGGGTTGAAGGAAGGGGGTTATGGGGAGAAAAATGATATGAAATAAGTGGTTATATGAGAATTTTTTGTTATCTTGTATTTCCATTTTGGATTGTTATATTTGAAAATGAATAAATATCTAAATAAAAAAAAAAAAAATATGTAATCCAACCTTGATTACGTCTCATGTGCATATGAGAAGAATGTATAGTCTCTATCCTTCATATGCATAATTCTCCATGTGTCTACCAATTGAAACTCATGGATCACCTTCTTTAGTAATCTCAGGGATCTACTCCCCTCACGCTGCACAGAAGAGGTTGTAGCTTTTTGTGGGTCCATACAGAAATTAAAATCCCCGGCCAATATCAAACGACCCTTTTTAAAATCCATCAGTTTTTTTAGCACACCTTTCAAATACATCTCCGGCTTCTTATTTGGACAATATATATTAGCTACTGTACACTCTACCTCCTGCATTTTACCCTTCAAAAACAGATATTTCCCTCTGGGTCCACTTTTCTATCCTCCAACTCAAATCTTATATTTTTTTTTTAACCCTATTGCCACCCCTTTTGCTTTCTTAATCGGGGAATCTGCATAGTACCATGTTGGATAATCTCTAGATTTTAACTTAACCTTGGATTCTATCTCAAGATGTGTCACTTGCAAAAAAACCACTGAAGCTACTCTATGAAGTACTTTAAATAACCTAAATCTCTTCCCAGGACAATTCAACCCCTTTACATTATAAGTAGAGATCAGTGAATTATTCAAAAATTCGATTCGGCTGATTCGCCGAATTTCAGGAAGAAATTCGATTCGATGCGAATTTATTCGCTACGAAGTTAACTTTTATAAAAAGGGTTTCTAGGCTTCAGAGAGCCTTTAAATTAGTGCAGAACACTGTACCTTTAATTTAAATGCCCTTGGAGATGAGGAAGGAGGAGAAGGATGAGAAGAAGAAGGATGAGAAGGAGAAGAAGGATAAGGATGATAAGGATGATAAGGATAAGGATGAGAAGGAGAAGGATGAGAAGGATAAGGATGAGAAGGAGAAGGATGAGAAGGAGAAGGATGAGAAGGAGAAGGATGAGAAGGAGAAGGATGAGAAGGAGAAGGATGAGAAGGAGAAGGATGAGAAGGAGAAGGATGAGAAGGAGAAGGATGAGATGAAGGAGAAGGATGAGAAGGAGAAGGATGAGAAGAAGAAGGATGAGAAGAAGAAGAAGGATGAGAAGAAGAAGAAGGATGAGAAGAAGAAGAAGGATGAGAAGGAGAAGGATGAGAAGAAGGAGAAGGATGAGGAGAAGGAGAAGGAGAAGGATGAGGAGAAGGAGAAGGATGAGAAGAAGGAGAAGGATGAGAAGAAGGAGAAGGATGAGAAGAAGGAGAAGGATGAGAAGAAGGAGAAGGATGAGAAGAAGGAGAAGGATGAGAAGAAGGAGAAGGATGAGAAGAAGGAGAAGGAGGAGAAGGAGGAGAAGGAGAAGGAGAAGAAGGAGAAGAAGGAGAAGGATGAGAAGGAGAATTCCAAGCCGGCAAAAAGTGTATCTGCAGAGCTCCGCTATTTCTTAGGCTATTTCTGACAGTTCTGTGACATTCACTCCATACAGCGGTTTCAACCGCTGTATGGAGGGAATGTCCCAGAACTGTCAGAAATAGCCTATTTCTGACAGTTCTGGGACATTCACTCCATACAGCGGTTGAAACATTGTATCTATTTGTTTCCATAAATGGATCCATTTATGGAAACAAATAGATACAATGTTTCAACCGCTGTATGGAGTGAATGTCACAGAACTGTCAGAAATAGCGGAGCTCTGCAGATACACTTAGCGGAGCTCTGCAGATACACTTTTTGCCGGCTTGGAATTATTCTTATTTTCATCCTACTTCTTCTTCTTCTTCTTCATCCTCATCCTCTTCTTCTTCTTCTTCATCCTCATCCTCAGAAGAAGAAGAAGAAGTAGGATGAAAATAAGAATTCCAAACCGGCAAAAAGTGTATCTGCAGAGTTCCTCTATTTCTGACAGTTCTCTGACAGCTCCTTCACATGTACAGCGGTTGAAACATCTGTTTCCGAATAAAAACATCTGTATCCTAAATGGAAACAAATAGATACAATGTTTCAACCGCTGTACATGTGTTCCTTCTGTCAGAGAACTGTCAGAAATAGCGGAGCTCTCTGCAGGGACACTTTTGCCGGCTGATCGGGAAAAATCCGATTCGCGCACCCGAAGTAGGCAAATATTCGGATTCGACGCAAATCAAATTTTTCCTGAAATTCGTATCGAATTCCGGTTCGCCTGGTTCGATTCGCTCATCTCTAATTATAAGTGATAACTTGTAGTTCATCCATCTTTCTTATATCCCTCCTTTTTGCCTGCCAACCCCCCTCCTCTTTTTCCCTTGTTTAAGTACCCCCCTCAATCCTGCACAGTGTTAACCCTAATATTAATACCCCTCCCCCCTTCCCATTTTTAGGCAACTATTATACCTATTAATCATTTGTGGGTCAAACTCCCCACCTTTTGATTTAATACTAGGGGGCAAACTCCGCCCATGGACAGCTCCTCCTCCCTCTCACCTCCCCAGTACCCTCCATCTTTTTATTAACTCCCTAAAATTCCAGGTGCCCCTTGAAACAACTAGATATCGTACTATAAGGAAGACTAAAGGGCAAAAAAAAAGAGAGGCATGAGAGAAGAGAACAAAAAAAAAAAAAAAAAAAAAAAACGCAACCCTCTCTCCCTCCCCACCCTAATTCCTCCCTCTGACAGACTGCCAGTCCTCTTGTCTCATTATTCCTATCTCTCTCTCCTCTTCCTCCCATCCAGCAATCTCCATTCTTTGCAATTCAAGATTTTCACAGAAATCTCTTAAGTCTTCCGGAAATCTCAAATAAGCTGTAACTCCATCATTCCATCCAATTAGGCACACTGGGGTCCCCCATCTATAAAACACATTCTTTTTCCTCATCTGTTCTAAAAGGGGTTTCAGGGATCTCTTTCTCCACAAAGTCTCTGGTGCAAGATTTGCATACATCTGGATATCCATTTCGCCATATTTAATTGATGCTTTTACTTTGATCTTTCTCCAGATTGCTTCTTTATCTCCATATTTGTTAAATTTAACAATTATATCCCTTGGTTTTTCCTTCCCAGTGCCTTGTTGGTGCTTTCCTATTCTCACAATATCTTCCAAGTCAATCGCCTCTAGGGCAGGTCTGTCTGTTATGGAGTTTCAGATTTTACCTACTAATTCTTGCAATGTTTCCCCTTTTACATTCTCTGGGACTCCTTTTATCCTAAGGTTATTCCTCCTGTCCCAATTTTCTTGTACCTCCATCTTATATATCAGTTTCTTTCTGCATTTTCCCCATATTCTCTATTTTCTTTTCTAATTCTGCGATGTTTTGGGCCTGATTTTTTAATTTAATTTTCTCCTCCGTTTCTTCCACTCTGATCAACACCTGCCCCAGGTAATTTCGAATAGTTGTCATTTCTTGCTTTGTCTTCTCTAAATCTTTAAACATCTCTGCCATTTCTTTTTTATTTGGTACTTGTAGTTCTCTTTCACTCACTCTCATCTCCATGGCTCCTATTGTTTGTTGACTACTAACATTTAGACCCAACGATTGTCTAGGGCTGTTATCCAGACTGATATTCCCTTCTCCTTTTTCGTTTTTACCTTGAGATCTTTCTGGGGTCACTTTTTCCCTGAGATGTATATTGTTTAATTGTTCCCGTTTGGGACCCTTTAGGCCCACTTCCTTTACTACTTTTGTTCTTCATTGCTTTTATGGGCCTTATTCTCCTCTATATTCTCTTTGTATAAATAAATGATTCACAAAAATTATACTGGCCTCAATTTTAGCCCAGTTAGTGACCGATTGTCCTCCTCTTTTAAGTTGCTTAATCTTCTTTTCTTCCTCTTTTTCCTCCTCTTCTTCTATTTCAAAAGCCCCTGGGAATCCCCCTTCTCTCCCCCTCACCCCCCAATCTCCTTAACAGCACAATGGGACATTTAAGATATAAAAGTTCCAGTCACTCTCACCCGTGTTCCTCGTCCCTTGCTGCCAGACCGCAGGGGGCTTCAGGTGTCCAGCTCCTCTGTACAGTTTTTTCCTTTGGGGGGGGGGGGGATTCCACAGGGCTGCCTTTCCTGCTTCTTCTGCCTCAATAGGGGTCTTCCCCAAAGAGCCTGCGTCCACGTCTTCCCAATACTCAGCTTAGCCAGGCGCAGACAAGGGAGCAAACAGCCAGGAGCAGAAAGCCGCCTGCCCTCCTTCTCATACACGCCGGACGGCTTCCTCCGCTCCCATTACTCCTTTGCGGCTGGGCATGTGACCGCACCGCTCTCCCGTCTCCCGGCAACCCGGCTCTCCAATCCGCCGGACTCCAGGCGGGCCGCTCTCACCACTTCACAACTTTCGGTCTCCTCTCCCTCGCCAGCTCCCCTGGCTCTCTAGTAAGTACTTCCGCGGCTCTTATTTTATTAGAGGGCCCCCTGGGGAGGTTAGTGGAGGAGCTTAGCTGCGAGCTCCTACATCGAGCCCTCCAGCACCGCCATGTTCAGGCTCCTCCCCCATACCATCTATGAGTTAAACTGAAAAACAAAATATTTAATGTTTGTGACACTTAAATAGAATTTGCATAATAATTTGGAACAGGGTGTACACTTATTGGGATTTTTTTTTTACCAAAAACATGTAGCAGAATACATTTTGGCCTAACTTTGAGTTTACTATATATTTTTTATAGCTGAAAGTAAAAAATATCATTTTTCTTCAATATTATCAGATGAATTAGTGCAGCGCCGAGTAGCAAAAAGAGGCCCAGTCAGGAAGGGAGGTAAATCCTCAGGAGGGCAAGTGGTTAAAGAAACCTGAAGGCACCCTGGTTGAAAAAGGTTGCACTAAGCTAGATTCTCTGACTATTGAAGCGACCATTATAGTACATGGGTTTTGATATAATTAGTTGGTTTGTGTGATACACAAGATACAATGTCTGGTAGATAATCAGTACAGACAGTGAAAGTCTCACATGTGCTATTGCCATACTCAGAATTACAACCCAAAACACATTCTGCTACTCCTGAGTATGCCCATGCTGTATGTGAGAAGTATCTTATTAAATTGACAACTTTGTGTATAAAAAAAAATGTAATTTAATTCCATGGTTTCTAGAACTTGTGGCACAAAACAGTCATCAAAAGACTGCCCATGCCATTTATGTTGTCATTTTAGTGAGTGTTTCCTGGGCCTCAAAAATATGGTAAATAGATGCATAATTTACACGTAATTTATGCTCCTTGCAAGCCTAGAGGTTCTCCTGGGATCTTGGGTCCTCTATTCATTTACGCTGTGAAAGTCTCATTCATATGGTATCCCCATACTTTGGAGGAAGAGCAGAATGTCTTTTGGGTGTAATTATAAGAATGCTGTGTGTGTGAGACATAACTGGTTAAAATGACATCTTTGTGGAGAAAAAAAAAATAATTGTGCTTAATTTCTTTTTTTTTCCCAAAAATTGTGAAACCATTACAACTTTTAAATACTTGCCATGCCTCTTAATACATATTTTAGAGTCTGCTTTCCAAAATTGGGTCTTTTGAGGGGGGGGGGGTATTTTGTGCTGCCCTAGCATTTTAGGGCCTCAAGAAATGAGATAGGTAGTCCTGTACATTAAGACTGATCACATTTCAAATATACAGCGGGTAACATAAGTATTGAACACAGCACCATTTGTCTAGGTAAATATATTTCTAAAGGTGCTATTGACAAGACATTTTCACCATATGTCAGTAACAACCCATGAATCCTTCCACACATAAAGAAACCAAAACAAGTAAGTTCAGAAATTAAGTTATGTGTAATAAAATGGAGTGACACAGGGAAAAAGTATTGAACACAAGAAGAAAGGGAGGCGCAAAAAGGCATAAAAAGCCAAGACACCAGCTGAAATCTATCAGGAATTATAAAGGAATCCTGCTCCTTCTCAGTGCAAATTAATTTCAGTTGGTTCAGTCTCAACTGATGGCCTATAAAAAGGTGTCTCATTATCAAGGTGTCACACAAAACACATCTCATGATAGGTAAAGACAAAGAGCTCTTGCAACCTTATTGTTGCAAAACATACTGTTGGCATTGGTTACAGAAGGATCTCTAAACATCTTAAGGTTCCAGTGAGCACTGTTGGGGCCAAATTCCGGAAGTGGAAAGAACATCATTTCACCATAAACCGGTCACGACCAGGTGCTCCTCACAAGATTTCTGACAGAGGAGTGAAAATAATTATTGGAAAAGTTGGAAAAGAGCCAAGGACTGCTTGTGGAGAGCTTCAGAAAGACCTGGAATTAGCAGGTACAATTTGTTCAAAGAAGACCATAAGTAATGCACTCAACCACCACCACCATGGCCTTTATGCATGCTCACCATGCAAGACTCCATTGCTAAAGAAAAAGCATGTTGAAGCTCTTAAAGTTTGCTGCACAACCTTTAGACAAGCCTGTTAAGTACTGGTAGAATATAGTCTGGTCAGATGAGACCAAAATTGAACTCTTTGGATGCCGTAATACACCGTGTTTGGAGGTCAAATGGCACTGCACATCACCCCAAAAACACCATATCACCAGTGAAGTTTTGGAGGTGAGAACATCATGATGTGGGGCTGTTTTTTCAGCATACAGTACTGGAAAACTTCATGTTATTGAAGGAAGGATGGATGTAAAAATGTACCAAGACATTATTTGATATAAATCTGCCATCTACCAGGATGAGGAAGGTGAAACGAGGATAGACATTTTAGCAAGACAATGATCCCAAACATAAAGCCAAGGAAACTCTCAATTGGTTTTAAAGAGAAAATAAAGCTGCTAGAATGGCCTAGCCAATCACTTGGCTTGAATTCAATAGAAAAGCTATGGAAAGAACTAAAGATCAGAGTTCATAGAAGAGGCCCAAGGAACCTTCAACATTTTAAGGCTGTTGTGGAATGGGCCAAAATCACACCTCAGCAATGCACGTGGCTAGTTTCTCCAAACAGGAAGCTGTCATTACCAACAAATAATAAAGTATTAAATACTTTTCAGTTAGGGTGTTCAATAATTTGTCTCTCATTCCATTTTATTACACATTACTTAATCAATTGCACTGAGGATTTACCCTCCTTAACCACTTGCCTACCAGGCACTTATACCCCCTTATTTACCAGGCCAATTTTCAGCTTTCAGCGCTGCCGCACTTTGACAATTGCGCGGTCATGCAACATTGTACCCATATGAAATTTTGATCATTTTTTTCTCACAAATAGAGCTTTCTTTTGGTGGTATTTAATCGCCACTGGGCACTTTACTTTTTGCGCTATAAATAAAAAAAAGTGCAAAAAATTTGGAAAAAAAAAAAGTTTCTTTGTTTCTATTATAAAATTTTTCAAACAGGCATTTTTTCTCCTTCACTGATGTGCGTTGATGAGGCAGCACTGATGGGCACTGATAGGCGGCACTGATGGGCACTGATAGGCAGCACTAATGAGGTGTCACGGATAGGCGGCACTAATATGCAGCACTGATAGGCGGCACTGATAGGTGACACTGATGATGGGTACTGATAGACGGCACTGACTGGCATCACTGCTGGGCACTGACTGGCGGCACTGACTGGCACAACCCCTGGGCACTGACTGGCGGCACTGACTGGCAGCACTGCTGGGCTGCACTGGTGGGTGGCACTGGTGGGCAGCACTGGTGGGTGGGCACAGGTGGGTGGCACTGGTGGGCACAGGTGGGTGGGCACAGGTGGGTGGCACTGCTGGGCACAGGTAGGTGGCACTGCAGAGTGGCACAGGTGGGTGCACCGCTGGGCACAGGTGGGTGATCTGCTGGGCACAGGTGGGCGGAGCTAGTGGGCGCACAGCTGGCCACAGGTGGGCGGAACTTGCAGGTGGCACTGCTGGGCACCGATCATCAGGGCACTGATCATCAGTGCCCTGATGATCGGTGCCGATCCCCGCTCTGACAACTGCCGGTTCTCGGCAGTACTTTCCTCACGATCTGACAGCGTGAGGAAAGTGCAGCCGAGAACCGGCACTTGCATTTCCCTGTGATCAGCGTGTCATTGGACACCGCTGATCACGTGGTAAAAGGCCGCTGTGATTGGCCTTTTACCACATCACGTGATCAGCTGTGTCCGTAGGACACAGCGATCACGGAGATCGCCGGGTGCGCGCCCCCTGGGGCGCGCAGGAGAGCACGTTCTGGGAGGACGTCATATGATGTCCACTCAGAACTGAACGACCGCAGTGCAGCCGTCATTCGTCTATCTGCGGTCGGCAGGTAGTTAATGACCAGGCCTCTTTTTGCTACTCGGCGCTGCACTAATTCAACTGATAATTGCGCGGTCATGCAATGTTGCACCCAAACAAAATTTATGTCCTTTTTTTCACACAAATAGAGCTTTCTTTCGGTGATATTTGATCACGTGCGCTTTTTATTTTTCACGCTATAAACAAAAAAAGACCGCACATTTTGAAGAAAAACAATATTTTTTACTTTCAGCTATAAATATATAGTAAACTCCAAAGTTAGTTATTCATTTAGGTCAAAATGTATTTTGCTACATTTTTGGTAAAAATCCCAATAAGTGTATATTAATTGCCTTGTGTGAAAGTTATAACGTCTACAAACTGTGGTATAGATACTGCAAATTACGCCAAATTTTTTGCTATACCGCACTGCGCTAGTTTAACGGACAATTGCACGATCATGCAATACGGTACATAAATGAAATTTATGTCCTTTTTTTCACACAAATAGAGCTTTCTTTTGGTGGTATTTGATCACCTGTGCACTTTTTTTTTTTTTTTTTTTTTTTTTTTTTTTTTTTGGCGCTATAAAAAAAAATGTTTGAAGGAAAAACATTTTTTTTTAAAGAAATTATATTTTCAGTCATAAAAAATATCCAAAAAAAAACTAAAATTTCATCATAAATACTGGCCAAAATGTATTCTGCTACATGTTTTTGGTTAAATAAGTCCCAGTAAGTGTATATTTATTGCTTTGTGTGAAAGTTATAGCGTCTACAAACTATGGTATAGATAATGGTATTTACACAGCTTTTACTTTCTGACTGCTCATCACATTTATTGAGGTGCTAAAATACCAGGATAGTACAAACACCCTCAAATGACCCCTTTTTGGTAAGTAGATGCCCTAAGCTATCTGCTGAGGCATATTGAGTACATGTAAGGTTTATTTTTTTCCCCACAAGTTTCTGGAAAATGACACTTTTTTTTTTTTTTTTTACACAAAGTTGTCATTTAAATGATTTATTTCTCGCACAAGCCATGGGTATATGTGGAATTACAGCCCAAAATACATTCTGCTACTTCTACCGAGTATGGGGATACCACATGTGTGACTTTTTGGGAGCCTAGCCACATACACTACAGGAGCCTGAAATCCAATGACCACTTTGTGATAGGTACTGAGGAAGTTAAATGAGGAAGTTACGCACCTTCAGTCTTTCAGTTTCGAAGGCCCTGACATGCCAGGATAGCACCAACCCCCCCCCCCCCAAATAACCCCTTTCTGGAAAGTAGACACCCCAAGGAATTTAAAAAGAGGCATGGTGAGTGTTTTGCAGATCTAATTTTTTCTCACAAGGTTTTGAAATCTAAAAAAAGAATAGAAAAAATGTTTTTCTTTTCTTCATTTTCCAAAATCTTGTGGCAACAAATGAGATCTGCAAAATACTTACCATGCTTCTTATCAAATTCCTTGGAGTGTCTGCTTTCCAAAAAGGGGTCATTTGGTGAGTTAGGTGCCATCCTGGCATTTCAGGGCCTCCAAAACTGTGATAGGTAGTCTGGAAGTGTAATGAAGAAATAAAGCCCTTTAAAAGCCTGAAGGTGCTTATTGGATTTTGGGGTCCTGTACTTGGCTAGACTGCCAAAACGTAGCTCACATGTGGTACCCCCATACTCGGGAGAAGTAGCAGAATGTATTTTGGGGAGTAATTCCACATCTACACATGGCATGTGTGAGCAGTAAATCATTTATGTGACAATTTTGTGTTAAAAAAAAAATTGTCATTTTCCAAAAACTTGTGGTAAAAAAATAAATTCTTCTATTGATTCAACATGCCTCTCGGCATATAGTTTGGGGTGTCTACTTTCCAAAAAGGGGTAATTTTTGGGGGTGGGGGCGTTTTATGCCCAGCATTAGAAGTTTATGCCACACATCACTCACTCTTCTAACCACCTGAAGATCAAGCCTTTTCTGACACTTTTTGTTAACATGAAAAAAATCTGTATTTTTTTTCTAGGAAATTAATTTAAACCCCCCAAACATATATTTTTTAAAAGCAGACACCCTAGTGAGTAAAATGTTGGGTAATACAATTTTCATGGCACATACTACTCGTGTAGCGATTTTTTTTTTTTTTTTCTTCTTTTACTTTTAATGCACAAAATTACAATTAGAGATGAGCGAATCGAACATGGCGAAGTGGAATTCGTTTCGAAGATTAGGAAAAATTCGATTCGCGCCGAATCCGAAAATTAGCAAACTTCGGATGCACGAATCAAATTTCCCCAAAAATGGCGGCGACATGTGTGGCGACGGAGTGGGGATCTCTGGGAAGGCGCGCTGACCCATAATGCATTCATTCATGACATGTGATCGCATTAGCCAATCAGCAGCCAGCCAGCCAGCCAGCACTGTGTAATGGTGGAGCTATAAATCGCGGCCATCTTAGAATTCTCCATTAGCCTCCGGTCATTCAAGAGAGACAGACCTGTCTGTATTAGGGACAGAGTTAGGGCCACAGAGACTTTAGGGCCACAGAGACTTTAGGGCCACAGAATCGTTACTCAGGGCCACAGAATCGTTACTCAGGGCCACAGAATCGTTACTCAGGGCCACAGAATCGTTACTCAGGGCCACAGAATCGTTACTGAGGGACACAGAATCGTTACTGAGGGACACAGAATCGTTACTGAGGGACACAGAATCGTTACTGAGGGACACAGAATCGTTACTCGGGGACACAGAATCATTACTTTCTGCTTCACAACCAGTATTGAATTAAAGAGTATGTCAGACAACACGCAGAGGAGTGGCAGAGGAGGCAATGTTTCAGGAGCGAGCAGACGTGGCAGCAGAGGAAGGGGTCGAGGCAGCACTAGTCGCAGCCAGAGGCCAGTGCTCCCGGTGTCATCCAGCGGTCGTGTCTCCACCGACAACCCTGCCGTCATCGATTGGTTGACTCGGTCGTCTTCCTCTTCCCAGGTCACCTCTGACACCTACAGCCAACGGTCGGTGGGTACGTCAGACACAACCGTTAGTTGGCATGGCCCGGGAGCAAGCCCACTGAAATCACGTGTCCTCTACCTGCCCCTGTCCTTTGGTGTTCCCTCACCAAGCGAAGTATCGCATGCTGTAGGCTCAGCCCCACTGTACAGTGAGGAAGAGCTAACAGAGGGCGGTCAGGAACGGGGGGAGACATCCGCCTCTTCAGCAGCCAGGCGAAGAAGTAGTGGCGAGGAGAGTGGCTCGGTAGCCGGTCTAGAGACAGGTCTGTCTCCTGACCCACACGCAGCCGAGGGGGCTAGTAGTGAGGCGGAGACCCTAATTGATGATGATGAGGCTGATCGCACTTGGCAGCCTCGTCGTCATCAGTCTATTGCTTCCGCATCAGCAGGAGAAGAGGGTGCCAGCTTGCCAGCGAGCAAAACAGTCGGTGGGTTGCCCAGGAGGCAGCAGGGTCGCAGCAGTGTCAGTGGAGGCAAACGGCCACGGAGTAGAGCACCAGCTCCACTGCAGCCTACCACCACGGCCAGTAGTGGTGCCGGTGTGCACGGAGGAAGTAGCAGTCAGCCAGTGAGGAGTAGCGGGGGCAAAGTTTCCTACTCGGCGGTGTGGCAATTTTTCGTCAAGCCGCCCGAGGAAGTAAACGTAGCCGTATGTCGACTATGTGGCCAGAAAGTCAAGCGTGGCCAGGGGGCCCATGTTGGGACTACAGCATTGCGTCAGCATATGCAGCGTTGCCATTCGGTGGCCTGGGAAAACCGTGATAAAGATACGGCGGTTCTGCCTGCCCCAGCCCCCGCTCCATCACCCTCTCCGTTACTTGCTCCGTCACCCGACGTCAATCGCCCTCTATCAGCCAGTCAAGGCTCCAACACCTCTGCTGAGGGGAGTTGTCGCTCGTTGGCATCTTCCGCTCGTTCAGATGCTCCTTCTCCTGCTACTCCTTCACGGATTCCGTCAGCAGTCTTTCTTGGAATCCGTTTCCAAGAGACAACAGTTTGCGAGCACGCACCCGACGGTGCAGAAGCTGAACGTCCTCCTGTCCAAGTTGCTGGTGCTGCAGTCCCTCCCTTTCCAAGTGGTGGACTCAGCACCTTTCCGAGAAATGATGGCTTGTGCCGAGCCGCGGTGGAGAGTGCCAAGCCGGCATTTCTTCGCCAAAAAGGCAGTGCCAGCCCTGCATTCACATGTAGAAGAGATGGTGGGCCAGTCTTTGAGCATGTCGGTCTCTGCCAAAGTGCACGGCAGCGCCGACGTGTGGAGCTGTAACTACGGTCAGGGACAGTACATGTCATTTACGGCCCACTGGGTGAACGTGGTGCCGGCACAGCCGCACCAGCAACTTGGACAGGTCACACCGCTTTTGCCTCCACGTTTGCACGTCCTTGGTCCAGCAAAGATGTCCGCCTCTACCACCTCTTCTTCCGCCGTGTCCTCAGCCGCCACCCCCGTGCCAAGTCCCATTACCCGACCGGCATATCACATGTGCAGGGCGCAACGGTGTCACGCTGTGCTGCACCTGGTATGCCTTGGCGAACGTAGTCACACAGGGGAGGAACTTCTGAGTGTAATGAACAGAGAAATCGACAAATGGCTGTCTCCGCGCAAACTGAAAATCGGAACCATGTTGACCGACAACGGAAAGAACATGGTGTCTGCTCTGCGTCAAGGAAGGTTGTGCCATGCGCCATGCATGGCTCACGTGTTCAATTTGGTTGTCAAGCGGTTCCTAAAATCCACCATCCCACTGCAAGACATCCTTAAAATGTCACGTAAACTTTGCATGCATTTCAGCCATTCCTACACCGCAAAGCACACCCTCCTTGAGCTGCAGCGGCAGAACGGAATTCCACAGCATCGCCTGATCTGCGACGTTGCAACAAGGTGGAGTTCAACCCTACATATGTTAGACCGCCTTTACGAACAGCGAAAGGCCATCACCGATTTCCTGATGTTACAAGCGGATAAAGGTACTCCCCTGTGTAACTTAGATGTCAGCCATTGGCAGCTCATGTGTGACACCTGCCGCTTGCTCAGGCCCTTTGAGGAGGCCACGCTATTCGTGAGTCGGCAGGACTATGGGATGAACGACGTCATTCCTCTGTTGCACGTCCTGGAACAAATGCTGTTAACAATGGCTGGTCAGGGTGCGGTAGACGTGGCGCACAGATCTCAACGCCACATGACCCCTGTGGGGGCAGGACAGGAAGAAGAGGAGGAGGTAGAGGAGGACATTGGTGCTCAGGAATTATTGAGTGAAATGGGTGGTTTTTCCACTCAGCGGACAGGAGTGGAGGAGCAGGAGCATCTGGTAGAGGAGGAGGAGGAGACAGAGGACCCAGACGCACCTTGGCAGTATGCTGTGGAGATGGAGGCAGGGAGTCCCTCGCTTTCCTTGGCACAAATGGCCCATAGCATGCTCGGTTGCTTGCGTAGCGACAGCCGAATAATAACCATCAGACAGAGGGATGACTTTTGGCTGTCCACCTTGTTGGACCCTCGCTACCGTTCAAAAATGGTGGCCTTTTTCACACCTGCTGAGAGGGAGGCCAAAATAAAGTACTATAAAAACCACCTATGTAGTCAGTTGGTCTCTGCCTTTCTGCGCCAACGTCCATCCTCAGACACTGTGGGCCCTGTGCGCTCGCGTTCCGCTGCCATGGCAGCAGGGGAGGGGTGGGGTGGTAGGAGCAGTGGCAGCTCCACCAGCAGCGGCTGCCTCAGTCTGCAGTCGATGATGAGTAGCTTTCTTCACCAGCGCAGTGAGGAAACTACTAACCAGCCGCAGCAGCAGCAGCATCAGGTGGACCTGGAGCAGGACCTCAAACAACAGGCTCGGGCCTACTTGGACAGCACCCTGCCAACCGAGGTAGACAATCCCCTTGACTACTGGGCAACGAAACTTGACCTTTGGCCCCAACTAGCTGAATTTGCCCTTGAAAGGCTGTCATGCCCGGCCAGTAGCATGGCATCGGAGCGCGTGTTTAGTGCGGCAGGAGGTATTGTAACTCCGCGAAGGACACGACTGTCCACCCAAAGTGTGGAGAGACTCACGTTTGTGAAAATGAATCAGGCGTGGATTAGTCTGGATTTCAAACCACCAGTTCCTGACACAACTGACTAAATCCGCCATGAATCATGCCCCAAACATGTTATTATTTTTAACATAGGCCTCTGTATGGCCTTCAATTTAAGCTGCTTACGCTTCGCCACTCTGCCATGGGCCCCTGTTCCGCCTCCTCTTGCTGCTGCCAGGTCCAGAGTGTGTCATAGGTCCCTGTACGGCCTCCCATTGCTGCTGACTTCATCGCCAGACTCTGCCATGTGCCACTTTCAGGTCTCCTTACACTGTTGGTGGGTTCCATTTTGTGATAGGGTGCTGTATGGCCTTCCATTGCTGCTGCCTCCACCGCCACCCTGCGCCATGTGCCTCTGTCGTCTGCTCACGCTGCTGACGGCTTCCGCTTTTTAACCGAGGCCTGTGTTTGGCTTCCGAATACTGCTGCATCCACCGCCACCCTGCGCCATGTGTCTCTGTCGTCTGCTCACGCTGCTGACGGCTTCCGCTTTTTAACCTAGGCCTGTGTATGGCTTCCGAATACTGCTGCCTCCACCGCCACCCTGCGCCATGTGCCTCTGTCGTCTGCTCACGCTGCTGACGGCTTCCGCTTTTTAACCGAGGCCTGTGTTTGGCTTCCGAATACTGCTGCATCCACCGCCCGCCCACTGCTGCTGCCAGGCCCGTAATCTGTCATGGGCCCCTGTACCGCCTCCTCATGCTGCTGCCAGGTCCAGAGTGTGTCATGGGTCCCTGTACGGCCTCCCATTGCTGCTGTCTCCATCGCCACACTCTGCCATGTGCCACTTTCGTCTCCTCACACTGCTGGTGGGTTCCATTTTGTCATAGGGTGCTGTATGGCCTCCCATTGCTGCTGCCTCCACCGCCACACTGTGGCTCCACACTCTGGTTTTGGCCCCGTGACTGCCCAAATGAGTGAAGTGTGCGGTGATTCTAAGATCGACGGCACTCATCTGCATGTCATACTGACTGACAGTATTATTTCTCTTCCCCAGCAGACTCCAAGGGCATTTAAATTAAAGGTACAGTGTTCTGCACTAATATAAAGGCTCTCTGAAGCCTAGAAACACCCTTTTTATAAGTTAAATTCGCAGCGAATATATTCGCCTCGAATCGAATTTATTCGGCGAATCAGCCGAATCGAATTTTTGAATAATTCGCTCATCTCTAATTACAATATATTGCCCAATTATTTGGTAAGATATAAAAGATGATGGTATGCCGAGTAAATAGATACCAAACATGACATGCTTTTAAAATTGCGCATGTCCCGTGCAATGGCGAAAAACTGCGTACATTTTTAATATTCATAGGCAACACTTTAAAAGCTTTTAAAAGCTACCATTTTAGATTTACAGAGGAGGTCTAGTGTGCAGAATTACTGCCCTTGATCTGACGTTCACGGCGATACCTCACATGTATGGTGCAACCGCTGTTTACATAAAGGCACAGGGTCAACGCTTGTGCACACAGGTGTGCGTGCATGGGAGGGGTGTGTTTTTTATTTTTTTTTTTATTTAGATTTTTTTAATTTTTACACTGTACCTTTTTTTTTTTTTCTCACTTGTAATGCTATCACAAGGAATGCAAATATCCTCTATGACTTCAATGGGCATTGTCATATATTCTTTCTTGAGAAATCTGGGGTCTATCAGGCTCTAGATATCTCCTCTACCCTTACATTATCTAATCAATCCACAATCGGTTATGCTTTCCCAATTTACAAATGGCGCTGTTTATATCCTGCGAAACTGAAGTGATGAAATGCTTGTAGCTTCCGAATTCTTAGACTATAGAGCAGGGGCGGACTGACAACTCATGTGGCCCCCGGGCAATAGGTGATCATGGGGCCCATGTGTCCTTGCCCAAACTCAAAAAAGCCTATGAAAAAGGTACCAGGGGCATGTCATGGGGCCCCCTACTGACCCCAGGCCCTCGGGCAGTGCCCGAGTTTCCAAATGGTCAGTCCGCCCCTGCTATAGAGATGATTGGCACCACTCTGGTCTCCAATCAACTCTATATTCAGCTGGCAGAAACACCGGCTGCATTCTCAGGTTCCCCCAATGGCACCGGACTGCACGAGAAGGCCCTGGAAGGCAGCGGGGGAGGGGGGCATCATATGCCGCTGCTTGTAAAAGCAATCCTGCAGGTAATTGGCCACTAGGATTGCTTTTACATGAAAGCCAATCGCCGGCTGAAAAAAAACGATACCAGGATGATGCTTGCAGCTGTAGGCATCATCCTGGTATAACCATTCAAATTCCAGTGATGTACCAGAACGTCGCTGGTCCTTGTTAGGTATATATGCTATGTTCTCTTTCTTTTTTTATTTTTTTTTTCTCATTCGACAGCACTGCACTCTCCTACTTATGTATATTCTGAGAGCAAGACCCTGTTGCTGTCAGAATAAACAAGTCGGTGCTGCAGTTTGACATTCCCGCAAAGAAATCAACAATGGTTAACAATAAAACAGTAACGCAATAAAAACTTTATAATTGAAATATCTCTGCAAGGAAAAGTGTGTGGTGGTATGCGGTATTAGAAAACCTCCCTTCATCCACCCACTTCTAATGGTGGGCACACATGAAATGTGCCAACAAATATAAAATATATGTGCCGAAGCAAAGGGGCAATCCACCCACTGGCCACCCCAGGCCCCCATGCTTCGGCATATACTTTTTTTTTTTTTTAAACTGCGGATGAAAAATCTCATCTGACTGTGCTGCCCACACTGATTTATGTATATTCTGAGAGCAAGTTCCTGTTGCTGTTAGAATAAACAGGTCAGTGGTGCAGCTGAAAGCATTCCTGCAAACAGTAAAGTTTAACAATAAAACTGTAAAAGTAGAAAAATAATAAAAATGAAAACAAAAAAACTATTTTTGGTTTTTAAAATGTTTAATTTTTGGGGGGATTTGTAATTTTTTTTACTTTTTTTTTTTTACTTTTTTTTCCAAACTTTAACATTTAAAAACAGATGGTAGGGTCCCTCCAAATGCGATAGCCAGTTTCCTGACTACCTTACATCTTTCGAGACCCTGTGTAAATGTTCCCTGAACTGTGCCGTGCTGTACCCTATACTAATACTCCACTAGTGTATGGTAGCGACAGAAGCAGTCCTTGATGCAGAGGCCAGGTTGGTCAGGACTGGAGGGACAACAAAAGCGGCTGTCACGCCTAATTCCTTGTCTGCTACAGACACAACCTCTTTTTTGGGGGTTCCTTTGTATTGGGGGACCAGGAATGGCATCGGGAAAATGCCTCTTATGCAGCCGACTAACTGCATCTGGGTTGAGGGTTTGGGCCAAAGCACCTTCTGGATACAAAAAGGGCCCTGATGATCTCTACCTGGAATTTTAGGAAGGATCCACTATGTCCAGTTTCTTTGTAAAGAACAAAAGCGTTGTATGAAGCCAGTTGAAAGAAATACACTTTTTTGTACCAGCACCTGGCTTTTCGGGAAACTAAGTACGGCTTCATCATCTGGCCGTTGAAGTCCACCCCTCCTATGTTAAGGTTATAAATGTGGACACAGAGGGGCTTCTCAACAACACCAGCTGCTGTGGCAATTTGGATGGTTGTATCTGTGTGAATGGAAGACAGGAAGAAAACATCCCGTGTGTCCTTCCACTTCACTGCGAGCAAATCTTCATTTCTCAAGCAGGCTTTTTCCCCCTTTCTAAGACAGGTCTTTACAAGCCTTTGGGGAAAGCCCTGGCGATTAGGTTTCACAGTGCCACATGCGCCAATTCCAAGATTGTACAAATGTCTAAATAGTGGCATGCTTGAATAAAAATTTGTCCACGTATAAGTGGTGCCCCATATGGGACTCCTCAACGCAGATGTTTTGCTGGGGAGCATAGACATCTGCAAATTTTTGGTTAAGGTGATTTGCGAGGGGCTGAATTTTGTGGAGCCGGTCAAATTCAGGGTCACCCCAAGGATGACAGAGTGTATTGTCGTTGAAATGCATAAAACACATTATACTCTCATATCTATGCCTGGCCATGGCAGCAGACAATACACGGACATGTGAAGAATTGGGTCTGTGCAATTCATTTCTTTTAGTAATGCCCATGTTGAGGGTTAGGCCCAAAAAAACTTTATATTTCAATATTTTTATTGAGAAACCAGCATATTATAGCGTAAAACAGGATGGCAAACAATAAAAGAGAAAAAAAAGGGCCCACCCGCATGGTGGAACAAAATGTAGAATCATAATCATAACGCTGGTAGGTACATAAAAAGATTAGCAGACAATAGCATTACAATTCACATAAGAAATGTCATAGCCATCAAAACATACAGGTTTCATAGATCAATAAACAAAAATTGAATCAAAATGAACCAAAAATAACAGAGAAAAAAAATGTTTCAACAAATAGTAGAAAGACAGAGGAAGAGAGAGACGAAAAGGAAAGTACTCTCAAGTGAAAGAGAAAAAAAAAAAAAAAAAAGGGGGGGGGGGGTCAGCTGCTAGACACTCACGATACAGTAATATAATTAATCCAAGGATCCCAAGTCCTCTCAAATCTGGACACATCATCAGTGACGATACTCGTCAGTTTATCATTAACCATTATCCAGTTGAGTTTTTGTTTCACTCTATCCAGCGGGATCAAGGATTGTTTCCAACTCCTAGCTATGGTAATGCGAGCCGCCAATATGATATATAAAATTAATTTAATCGATTTTTTGGGAACATCAGAGGGTAGTATATTAAACAAGGCCACTTCCGGTGATCTACGGATATTAATTCCTGTCACTGAGTAAAGAAAATTAAATATGCGGATCCAGAACCTACTCACGACTGGACATTTCCACCAGACGTGGAACATGGTACCCTCTTGACCACAGCGTTGGAAACAGCCAGATGAAATGGAAGGATACATTATGGCTAGGCGAGCAGGAACCAAATACCATCGAAGTAGCGTTTTGTAGTTCGATTCAACAAGATCAGTGTTAATCGAAATCTTCGATAGGGCATGGGCCGCAGTCCGCCAGGTATCCAAATCTAATGAACTATTTAAATCCCGGTCCCATAGAGTCATGTAAGATAATTTAGTTAGGGGATCAA
Source organism: Staurois parvus (assembly GCF_062004578.1). NCBI lineage: Eukaryota > Metazoa > Chordata > Amphibia > Anura > Ranidae > Staurois > Staurois parvus. The sequence continues at coordinate 572,064 of NW_028318201.1, forward strand.
CCAACAAAGCATAAACAATGGTCAAGCGACCTCGCATCATCCCATTTGCCCCACAGGAGACCTCGAGGGAAGTAAGCGCACAAGGTTCTGTGAGTAGTCTAAGTTTGCTATTAATAAAAGAGCGAAGTTGATGGTAACGAAATATCTCTCCACGAGGCATCCCACTAAAATTCACAAAATAATGAAGAGACCGAGGGCGAACCCCATCCAAATAATCCCCAATATGTAGCAACCCCTTATTAATCCACCATTGGAACCTCGCGAAAGATAAACCTGGGGCAAACTCAGGATTACCAAACACCGGAGCCAACGGGGTATGCGGAGAGAAGAAAGGTTTAAGAGCTCGCCATCTATCCCACGCTGACAATGAATTGGATAGAGTAGGACACAAAATAGGAGGGCGCAATCTACTGGGAAGCCACATAAGAGTACCAATAGCATATGGACGGCACGAAAGAGCCTCAATCCCAACCCATTGGGGGACATATCCCCTGGCCGTAGTACAAGATAGTTGTGCTATTTGGGCCGCCTGAAAGTATGCGAAAAGATTAGGGAGTCCCAAACCGCCATGCCTCTTCAAAGAAAATAAGGTAGATTTGTTCAGCCTAGGGCGCTTTCCCCTCCATACAAATCTGGAGACTGCAGCCTGTAGTAAGACTAGTTCTCGTTTGGGAATCAGAATTGGTAACGTCCTGAAATAGTATAATAATCTAGGTAGGAAGGTCATTTTAATAGAATTAATTCTACCGAACCAGGAAAGTGAAAGATCCTGCCAGGCCAGTAAGTCATTTTTAAGTCGTTTGAAAAGCGGGAGATAGTTGGCTTGGTATAGGGGCGATAAAGATTTCGTAAGGAGAATCCCCAGATAGGGGAGAGAACCAGGGGCCCACTGAAAATCAAAGTTTTCCCGGCAGTAGCAAACCTCTGAATCGGGTAACGAGATATTTAAAGCAACAGTTTTGGATGAGTTAAGCGTAAGACCGGAGGCCTCAGAAAACCGATGAAACAGATGGAAGAAACCAGGCAGAGACGTTCGAGGATCAGATATGTACATAAGAACATCGTCGGCAAATAGGGCGCATTTATGAACCCTTTGACCACAGGTAACACCCGATTTAGTGGAATCAGCGCGAATAGCAATCTCAAGAGGTTCCATCGCCAACGCAAAGAGCAACGGAGAAAGAGGACAACCCTGTCTAGTTCCTCGTTCTATCGAAAAAGGGACTGATTTATGTCCACGAATGGAAACTTGAGCTGACGGAGTAGAATAGAGGGCCCGCAACAACGTCGTAAAATAAGGGCCAAACCCAAACCTGTCCAACGTTCTAAACAAATAGTCCCAGGACAGACTGGCGAATGCCTTCTGAATATCCAGTGACAGTAGTAAAATTTCCCTTTTGCGATGATCCATCCCAATTGGACTGCACAGCTGACAGCAAAGCTATAGTCCGTCTAATTTGGTCCGATGTTTGTCGACCACTTATGAATCCTGATTGGTCATCATGAATGTATAAAGCCAAGAAGTTATGGAGCCGTAGGGCCAGGATTTTAGTTAGAATCTTTAAATCGCAGTTAATTAAAGAAATAGGCCAGTAATTGGAGACCATAGCAGCATCCTTGAAAGGCTTGGGAATGACACTAATGAATGCCTTATTTTCCTCTGGGAGAACCACTCCCCCCTCCCGCAAATAATTAAAGTACAGGGCCATATGGGGTATCAGAATGTCCGGGAAAGCTTTATAGTAATTAATGCGAAGACCATCCGGTCTCGGGGCCTTATGAGAGGCCAGGGATTTCTTGCATTCCCAACTTCTTCACAGGAGATAGGTTGTTCCATCAGCTCCCTATGGGCCTCCCGGAGCGGGGGAAATGAGACTCCAAAAAAGCCTCCAGAGAGGAAGAACAACCCCCCGTGGGCGAACTATAAAGCTGAGAATAAAAAGAATGGAATTTGTGGAGGATCTTACCCGGGTCCTGGGATAACAAACCGTTGTCCAGTCTGAGCTTGGGGAGGGCCGTCTGGGAATGTCTAGGTGTCAGCTTGCGTGCTAACAGGGTGCCAGGCCTGTCCCTCCAAGTAAAGAATTTATGATTAGACCAACGAAGTTGTTTGTCCGCAGTGGTAGTAAGACATAATTTAAGTTCCAGTCGGGCCTGGTCCAGTTTAAGTAACAAATCAGAACTGGGATGTTGCTTATGTTGAGCAACCAGGTCAGTATACAATTGAGTTTTAGTAGCAAGTAGGTCATTTCGGGCTTTTTTTAAACGAGAAGAGAGTTGAATAATATATCCCCTGACTGAGGCCTTATGAGCTGCCCAATTAATCGCCGAGTTCGTGTCCTCTGCTTTATTAAAAAAATATTTGTAGGTGTGAGGAGATTTCCCGACAATGAGAGGGATTGCCCAAAATAGAGTCATTAAGACGCCAATGAAAAGCTGTCTTACCAGGAGTCTCGGATGACAAGGTGATAGAAACTGGGTCGTGGTCAGACCAGGGCGTAGAAAAGATTTTAGCAGTAACAAGTTTGGGGAGTGAATATGTATGAAGAAAAATATGGTCAATGCGAGAATAACTATTATGAGCCCTGGAGTAGTGGGAGTAGTCTCGAGAAGTAGTATTAGCCTCCCTCCACGCATCAATAAAATCATATCGATATAAGAGTTGAGCCAATTTACGGCTCCGTCTAGAAGGAGGCTGAAGCGTGGCGGTTCGGGAACGATCCAGAGTCTGGTCAAACGCTAAATTAGAGTCACCAGCTAGAATAACGTCACCCTCAAATTCTCCGGCCAGAGTGCTTAGCAAAGATTGGAAAAATTCAACCTGATTGGCATTGGGGGTATAATAAATTATAAAAGTAATAAGGTTTCCTCCCAAGTGGCCTTTCACCAAAAGGTATCGCCCCTCCTTGTCCCGGACAATTTTAGATTCGACAAAGGACACTTGGTGAGAAAAGCATAGGGCCACCCCCCGCTTTTTCTCTGAAGCATTAGCAAAAAAGCAGAGAGGGTAATTTTTATGAACATAACGTGGAGAGAAGGAGGGGGGAAAATGAGTCTCTTGTAAGGCAACTATATCTGCCCCAAGGGAGTGGTATGAGCTAAAGGCCTGTATGCGTTTGGATGGGGAATTAAGCCCCTGAACATTGTGAGAAAGGAAGCGAATTTCTCCGCTAGTAGACCGTAAGGAAGACATAATAATTAATTATGGAACTAAGCATAATAAAGACCCCTCGTTCCTTAAGAGTATGAAGATCCCTAGAAGTCCTTAAATGTTGCCAGCTGACCCCCAAAAAAATCAGACAAAAACAAAGAGAAAAAAATCGGAAGAAAAAAGACAAGAGAACATTTGGAACACAATAGTCCAAATGCCAAGTGACCGCGGTACACGAAACAATACTAGTAAATGAATGAAACAATGCACCAGGAAATACAGAGCAATAGCCCTGTGGTGGAATACATCTGCCCAGAGAAACAATCCCGGGGAAGAGTCTTCCGATCAGGGAGAGCGCAAAGACACTCTCCGGCACCGACAACAATTATAACCCATCAACAATAAATCAAACGCACAGCGCATTGAACATAAAAACAAAGCAATTAAAACCACTTGAAATTGTATTCAGCAAACAGATGCAATCAACACCCCAAGTCCCACCCCCAGCCCATCCCCCCATACCAACACAGCAACAGCGGCCAACGCCCTTAAGAACCACAGAGAGTCCGCCGTCAATGAACATATCCCAGCGAACAGTCCCCAAAAGAACACGGAAGTTCAAGAAATCCTCCCAGGCGGATTCCCGGGATCCCTTCTTCTTAGATGATGGAGTAGTCCACAATGGCTGGAGCAGCGGAGGTTGAGGAGCCGATCCCGTAGGAGAATGGGACGTCGGACTGCGAGATATAATACCTAACTGAAGCAGCAACTCTTCGCCATCCTGGCACTTTCCATTAAAAGTGAACTGTAGACGAAAAGGGTAGGCCCAACGATATTTAATGCCCTTCTGAACCAAGTGAGAGAGAAGTGGCTTAAGGGATCGCCGCCTCTGGATAGTGGCCGACGAGACATCAGCAAAGATTTGTTGTGGGCTTTTGAAATTATGTCTCAAAAACATGATCTTATCAAGACGTAATCCTATATAACATCAACTCAGCATCGCCGGATGTTAAGGGGTTAATTTGTCTTGGTTGGAAAGTCGAATGACCATCTAGCTAGAGAAATGTAAACGATGGGTGAAGGGATTTTTTTTTCCTCCTAGAGACAATATACTATTTGAAGTTCTACAGGTGGTCAAACACCATTATTCAGACTTCAATAGCAGGTAAACATATACAAGGTCTGGACATGACAATAGAGGAACCAAACTGATTGTCTGAGAGCTTACCCAAACCTTGCAGAGTGTGATAAACCAACAGACCTCTCAAACTATCACAAGATGCTATTGTCCACCAAGGGTGAAAGTATTAATAGTTGTTTACTGTGACTCCAATACAAGAGCCAGGCAAACAGAGAGTTTTTCCCTACACATAGAAAATGTTGGTTCTAAAACAAAGAAGTTAAATTCAGGACATTTAAGACTAAAAATTTAATGTATCGAACTACAAAGATATTACTACAAAAGCATAGTATCTAGAGATGTTATAAAGAATAGGTTTCACACACCACCAAATATTCAGCAATGGGAATTATATATCACTAACTTGAGTATTGAGATGATGAAAAGTAAGATATATTGTAAGTTAGCCTCAGCTGTATGTCTCATCAGGAAATAGATGCTTTCACACAAGCTTGTATTTCAGGGAGGAATAACTGAATATACACATATATTCCATGGTTCTTATTTAGAACACTATAGGTATGATCACTTATATATCTGGAAAAAGACGTATATTTAATCCCTGAAATTACCTTAAAATTCCACCCGAGGAATGAGTCCTCTCAAATACTCAAATTGTTCTATGGTACAAGACTGCCATCTGGCGGGCAGGTGAGAAATAGCTTATGTACACACATTTCTCAACTAGCCAATCAAGAAGCCTGGTGGGAAGGTATCTTAGAACAATGGATTAGTTGGTATAAAAGCCCTTGTACCTTTAAGAAAAAAAAAACTCATCAAAAGAAAAACCTCATCAAAAGAAAACCCTGACTGAAGAAAGACCTCATGAGAAGAATCTGAAGACATCTGAAGAGACCTCTCTATAACCCCTCTTCCATCCTTTCAAAACTTCCAAACTTTACTAAATTGCTAAACCTCTGTACTCCTAATTTCCTACATTCTCCCATACTAAATATCTATCACTTGCCCTGTGATATCATTTCTAAAGGCGTTCCATTGCCAGCTGATCCACGGGAGAGTTTCATAGTCTGAATTCCGGGTGTGGTGAGACTATTCATTTACTTTTGCATTGTCTATTTTCTCTGTTGTGTAGAGTCATAGAATTACCTTAGTGTATTACAACTATATTGGGTAGTTATATATATGTCGAGAGATCTTGTTTTACTGTTAAAATTGTTTGGTGTCATATTATAATTTTTTCATATTTCATAATTTATTAAATATTAATAATTAGAGTATATTTTATCAGAGAACATCTTCTTTCAATCCTATGGCCACGGTTTGCGAGAATATAACCTTTGAGATACTCGAAATTATTAATTATTAATAAATTAAATTAATAATCAGATCATCTAGAAATTGTTATATTGATTTCATTAGTTTGATACCTTATTATTGTGTATTACATTGGTAGGGTATATCTTTGATTGTGTGTATCAATATTCATTTATCACCAGTCTTTTGCGTTTTGTGTTAATATATATATAATTTTTTGTACATAAATAAATTTTTATATTTATCTATTATAAGGCAAATTTTGTGTGTATGGTACGAAATCATACTGGCTAAAAGAATTCAAGGTATAATAATAAGTGGTGATCAAATTATCAAGGTGTCCAAATTATTGGTTTACTTAATATTTGCCGTATTTTAACGGCTGGAGGCACTGTAATATTTCATCTAAGGGAAAGGGACACGCTCTTTATAAGTAGAATATATCCTTACATAAACCACCACAGATTTGTACCTTGTGCCCTGCAAGCTCTATATCTGGATTCTCCCTGCCATACCGCATGACCGCTTCCTTAACCTGGAAAAAATGAGGTTTGACGATGATATCTCTAGGAGGCCCCCCTTGCCGGGGGGGGGGGATCAGTGCTTGGTGAATGCGATCAATCTCAAGGTGAAGGTCATCAATAGCAGGCATAGTGGACCGCATGAGGGTGTGTGCACAGCTAGTAAGCTCCTTTACCGACTCAGGAAGACCTCGAACGCGAAAATTGTATCGCCTGGCCCGATTCTCCAGGTCATCAATTTTAGAATACGCCTCCTCCAGGCGATCTTGCAAGTCAGTGATCATGTTAGAATTTTGGGAGATACTTTTGGACTGTCGCATCAACTTTAGCCTCAATACTGTATAGACGGTGGCCCAAGGCCTGAAAATCCTGCTTAAGATCAGCCGCCAGTTTTGAGGTAGCTCTGTCTAATTCGCGTTGCAGCAAATCCGCGAACCGAGCTATCAAAGTTGCATCACCAGAGTATAGAGGCGGGTCAGGAGGAATCTTTGGCAAGGAAGCCGGGCTATCATCCGCGGGCTCAGGACCACTATGCTGGCTTGAAAAAATGGCAGCTATTTCGCTGCTCAAGGGCGAAGATGCAGGGGAGTCATGGCTCAATGAACAGGCCGAAGCCTGGGACTCTAGTGGCACAGGGCTGGAGGGTGACTGGAGGGGCCGCAGAGAGTCACTCACCCCAGCCAATGATGCTGCTGCAGTCCTCCCTGGACCAACATGAGACGAGGAGCCCATCTTCTCCCTCCGAGGGAGAGGTGCTCCTGCAATAGAGGAAGAGGAGGCATCAGGAGCCGCGGGCGCCGATCCGGCCGCCATCTTGGATCCCCTTGTATCCGCAGGGAGCCGCAGCTGGGAACCTCCACGGCTCTTCATCGCCGTCTTTCCGGGCATTATATCAGGTGCCCGAGATCCGGAGAAAGGCAGGGGGGGGCCCCCGGGGGTGAAGTGGCACTATGCCCTTTTATGGGCTGCTGTCAGTGCCGGAGATGTGCGGAGCTAGTGCCGGGACATTCGATCCCGGCGGCCGCGCATGCGCACACCTCCCAAAAAAACTTTAAATTTGGAAACCTTAATGGGTTTTCATGTGACTGGTCTGGCAAGGTGTGAATTTGGGTTGGCGGCGATAAATTGTCGTGCATATACATTGCTTTGATCCACAATCAATTCATAAAGATCATCTGTGAAAAACCGCTAATCATCCCGCTAATAATTGCAGGTAAAAAAATGTGCATTTATTATTTTTGTCCAATGGACTTTGTAAAGCATTGCACCAGTGATCAGTAGATTGCTGATGCAATGCAGGTGTTCTCACAGGGAGTTTGAATGAACTACCACGGCGCTTTACAGTAGTTCATTGAAAACTACAAGCCGACAGCCACTAAGGCTGCCAGAACTTGTAGGCACTCATTCGTGACACGACCGTGTAGGCGGAGCATGTTTATTGTGAGATCTTGCTCCACTGTATAGCAGTGGACAGGAAAGCTTTTGTAACAATTACAGCAGACACAAGGGGTTGAATACTGGCCAGGTTAGCTGAAAAGCAACCTGCTATAGTTCTCCTATTTAGAATAATAAACTATGGGGTCACTGTCTTGACTGACTCTGTTTCTATAAATGTCTTATTTTCCTCCTTTTAGAAAACTCTCGCTTTACTGTAGAGAATTAGAGGCCCAGGTTACTGTGCAGGAAGTACAACATACCATCACCTCCCTTTTAGTCTGTGAAGACCTTTGGTCTTATGATTGAATTCTTTAAGACCAGATATTACCTACGGTGGCTATTTTACCATTGCTCTGATGGTTGGGCTGGAAAAAGCTGCTGGGTGGTGGCCTCCCTTGATGCCAAAAAGATATTCAGTTTGGTTGAATGGAAGTACCTCTGAGCTGTAATATTTAGAGTCCGCTTCGGCCTCAATGTAATGTTTTGGATACAATTACTGCACTGCTTGTGTGTGCACTATTGGGACCTTATCACTGCAATTGATGCTGGACAGGGAATCCCTCTCTACCTAGTCCTTTTTGCTCTAGCACAAAACATTTCTTTGCTATTGTGTTTCAAGCCATAGAGGCAATGTGTGGAATTGGGGTTGGTCTGTTGGAAAAGAAACTCTATTTGCTGATGATACCATGTTTTACCTCCATGGCTGTCACCACTACATTACTAGTTGCCTTGCAGATTCTCAGGTTTCAGAATAAATTGGAATAGATCTCTGTTAATATTGTTAGATCCTTCATCTCTTTTGCTGGTTGCAAATACCCCCTTGTCAGGTCATGCAATTTGGATACCTTGAGTTGCCGTACAACATGACCTTTCTCGATAAAGATCTGATGCTTTGCACACCCTACTTTGTCAGTTTACCTTACAACATGGAAATCTCTACCAGTAATCCAGGTGTGAAGGGTTGACCTTCCTCCCAAAATTCCTGTATGTCTTTGGCTAAACTCCGGCCTAATTGGATAGTGTAATTTTTTTTTTCACATGGGCTTGGGGTACACCTAGTCTTGCTTAAGAGTACCCTAACCTTTGTCTAGGGTCGGGTAAATGCTCTTTCTTTCATATGTATTACTGGGAAGTGGCATTGGTTACAGTTCAGTTTACCCAGCAGTAAACCTTGAGGCTACAATACTGGGCCTTTGCGCCAAACATGAGTAATCGGTTTCCTCTCTCTTCCTCCCTCCTGCTCCCCTTCCTTTCTCAGTTTTATTTATATATATATATATATATAGATAGATAGATAGATAGATAGAGATATATATATATATATATATATATATATATATATATATATATAGATATTTTTTGTATAAAATTCTTTTTATTCAGTTTTGCGTATGTAAACAAACATACAGCTTGACAATAAAACACATAGCCAGCGGCCTCACAGGGCCAGAACCCAAAAAATAACTAACATAGTACATCACTAAAGAAGCCCCCCACAAAATCTATTTTTAAATATTTTACCTATATTGTAATAAACCATTGTTCCCTATGTTATTTGGAACTGCCCGCTGTTAAAAGTTTCAGCCTTTATAAGCTGTAGAAGGAACTGAATTTTTCCTTTTACTGTGTTCTGTCTCAACAAGCCTTTGAAATTCTTTATTGCTTTTAGATTAAGAAGGCTATTTGGATAATGATCTGTCAAGGACCGTGCTACACATGTTTTGGCCTCCTCTTGGGCTAAAAAGGCTGGAGTCTCCTTTTGGACAGGTTTCTTGGGCAGCTGCTTTTTCCTTGCACCTTTACTTTGGCTTTCATTTATATTTTCCTAGTTTTGGACCAGGAGCTGTTTTTAGAAATTCTCAATTGTTGAATTGCCCCATGTTTTCCTGATTGAGTTCATATATAATTTTTTTTTTTCTTACCCAGGTAATGCAAAGAAGAAGCCTTATCTCACACTATGTGATTGGATGAGTCCAGAGAGCTGTTGAAGTGGTTGTAAACCAATAAATATGCTAGTGAAATGACTAATCTCAGGTTATCACCTGATGAAACAAATCCTCCTGTTTATCTGCATACCTCTGTTCTGTAGATTGTTCTAAAAACACAGATCAAAGGATTTTTTTTCTCTCTCTAGTAGCAGGGGACAAGGATCTAGCTTCACAGGCTGTAGAGCATAGGGCAGAGTTCCCTGATAGCTTGACAGCTGATTGGAGGAAGGGACACAAGCCCCCTACACAGAATTACAGGCTTATAGAAACATACACAGAGCTGAGGCTGTGAGTTACCTGCTGTGTGCTGCAGGGGGCAGGCTCTAGGCTGTTGTCAGGAAAAACTAATGCAGTTCTAAACATTTGCCTTTAGATGTGCTTGCCATTTATTTTGTTGCAGTTTGTGCTGCTACTTCTTTTTTTTTTTTATTTTTTATTTTTTTTCTTTACAGAAAACAATAGAATCAGAAACCGTGAAGACATCAGAAGTGTTTCGAAAGAAGTTTGGAGAGCTTTCAGATACCGTCAAAGAGGTAATGTAGCAGAGTTTGTGTGCTGCTGTCAATTTGCATTGCAGCTTAAATAGACATAATATTTAACAATACATATAAATTACATTACTCCTCCTCGCCACTTGTGAAACGCCCTCTGAAAGCTGTCCACTGCAGATCATTCGTTAGAAGGCTAACAAAGTGTTAACAAACCCGAAGAAAGAGAAAAAGCTAATGGGTTCTTGGGGCGTGGGTATCTGAGGGGGGGGGGGTCCTAGGGCTGAGTTGTCCCCACATCCTCTGTACTTGCAGTTCTGACGAAATCTGTGGTGATTGGCAGATGAAACGCATCAGCGTAGTGACATCATCGCACCTGGTTGCGATGTCCGCAGGTGTCTTAACATGCAACTGAGCAAGTAAGGCCAATTTGGAATCACGTGTGTAATGCCTTAAACACTGGAATACTTTACTAGCTGTTCCATCTAGAAGGCATACTTCTAGTGGTTATCGGACCATATCCATATGGGTGAATCGGCAGCCCAATGCAGACAGCACTCAGGGGAAGTTTGCTTAGAGATCAGTCATTTTATTGAAAATACTTTAAGTGGCAGATTTACTCTTGGTGAGTGATCCACTTGTGATCTTTCTATGCGACTACATACCTTTATCTTCCATCCTTGCTGGACCTGTTACATTCTCTCCCCAACCTAATAAACAGGACTTAAACTAACTGCGTACAGCCGGATCACCTGTAATCTCTTCCATCTTCACGGTATGACACGATGTGGACATTTTCAGGACGCCATATAATCTTAATGGTATGATTACCTGCTTCATGTTTACAACTATACTTGCTGAACTGAATCTGTAACTAAGACTGCCATCAGTATATGCTGTGCTTTATTCTACTAAGACCTGAGGTATGGTCTCTATGACTGGAAGTGTTGGAATCTTCGTAACATCCATTCACTCATTATTTAAACATATATGGGAAAGGACATTTTTGTTCTGTAGCATTAGGGGCAGTGATAGCTTTATTGTCCATTTTGTGTCAATCATACCAACAGCATGTTTATGCTTTAACCACTTGCCTACTGGGCACTTATACCCCCTTCTTTACCAGGCCAATTTTCAGCTTTCAGCACTGTCGCACTTTGACAATTGCGCGGTTATGCAAGATTGTACCCATATGAAATTTTAATAATTTTTTTCTCACAAATAGAGCTTTCTTTTGGTGGTATTTACTCATCACTGGGTGTTTTACTATTTGTGCTATAAACAAAAAAATTGCAAAATTTTATAATGGAAACAAAAAAATGTTTTTTTTTTTTCTCTAAAAATTTTTTGCAAACAGGTAATTTTTCTCCTTCACTGATGTGCGTTGATTAGGCAGCACTAATGGGCACTGATAGGCGGCACTGATAGGCAGCACTGAAGGGCACTGATAGGCAGCACTGAGGTGGAACTGATGGGTACTGATAGGTGGCACTGACTTGCATCACTGCTGGGTATTGACTGGTGGCACGGTTAGGCACTGACTGGCACAACCGCTGTGCACTGACTGGTGGCACTGACTGGCAGCACTGGTGGGCTGCACAGGTGGGTGGCACTGGTGGGCACAGGTGGGTGGCACTTCTGGTGGGCACTGCTGGGCACAGGTGATTGCACTGCTGGGCACAAGTGGGCGGAACTGGTGGGTGGCACTGGTGGGCACAGGTAGGTGGCACTTCTGTGTGGCACTGCTGGGCACAGGTGGGTGCACTGCTGGGCACAAGTGGGCGGAACTGGTGGGTGGCACTGCTGGGCACCGATCATCAGTATCCTGATGATCGGTGCCGATACCTGCTCTGACAACTGCCGGTTCTCGGCAGTACTTTCCTCACGATCTGACAGCGTGAAGAAAGTGCAGCCGAGAACCGGCAATTGCATTTCCCTGTGATCAGCGTGTCATTGAACACGGCTGATCACGTGGTAAAAGGCCGCTGTGATTGGCCTTTTGCCACATCACGTGATCAGGTGTGTCCGTAGGACACAACGATCACAGAGATCACCGGGTGCGCGCCCCCGGGGGCACGCACAGGAGCACGTTCTGGGAGGACGTCATATGACGCCCTCCCAGAACTGGCTGGCCGCAGTGGAGCCGTCATTCGGCTATTTGCGGTCGACAACTGGTTAACTATTTGACCTCCAGTAAGGATTATGTTCTAATTCAGTGGCATTCATTTGAGTACCCGTGTGTTCCCAGGCTGCTTTAAATAACCACTTGCCTACTGGGCACTTATACCCCCTTCCTGCCCATGCCAATTTTCAGCTTTCAGCGCCGTCGCACTTTGACAATTGCGTGGTCCTGAAACACTGTACCCAAACTAAATTTTTATCATTTGTGTTCATACAAATAGAGCTTTCTTTTGGTGGCATTTAATCAAAAGCCAAAAAAATTGCTAAATTTTATAATAGAAACAAAGAAAAACTTTTCTTCAAACAGGTAATTTGTCTCCTTCCCTGATGTGTGTCACGATTGCGGCGTCAGACCCCAGACCTTCTCACCCAAACTCGTGACCGAAGGACTAGCCGATCTAAAACTGTGATGTGACGTGCGTAACAATGCCACACCCAGCTGCACCCTGCACAACGATTTTCCAGCTAACGGAAAACAATCTATGTACCGGCAGCCTGGGCGATTGTTACTGGGTCAGGTTAATTACGCAATTAACCCTTGACACTGCCACCACCTCCTTTTTGTACAGAGAAAGAGGAAACTCGGCAATATCCGCTATAACACTATATTGATTGAAATAATCGACTGCACAACACGGTCATAACACAGTCCTGTTATACAGAGGGTTAAACAAACAGTAGCGTTCTCTTTAGAGGCAGGGATTCATAAATTGTAATACAGAGCTATAGAAACAGTTCAACACTTTAAGAAAGAAAGATTTATTACTAAAAGGTCAAACGGGTGCAATAAAAATATTTACAGAAAAAGATGTAACTAAGATAGATAGATATAGATATAGATATAGATATATATATATATATATATATATATATATATATATATACAGAGCATAACAGCACAGCAAAGAGAGAGAGGTTAAATGGTTAAAGTACCTGCCATTAAGTCTTGGATGTAAGCAGATCAAGTTTCTGAGCAGAAGGGGCATGGGTCTCCCCAGGTGATATTGATGTTAAAATGGGAGACGTCTTCAACTTATCTTAGGCCTGACAGACGGTTTTGTAGTCCCCAGCAGGGGGTGGCTCTGCAGTCAAGGACCAATCTCCGCTTAAGGCGTGGAGAGATTGGTGGATGCCTCAACTAGAGCAAAAATCTCCCATAACTCATATTTGGCCTATAACTTTTCCTATGCACAAGTGACATCCCACCCGCGGTTAGATTATTATGCAGACAAGTCTGAGGATTGATTAGATATGAATTATGAAAGTGTATGCTAAACGGTTCACGAGATCTATTTTTCTGCTTTCCTGTGCGTCCGAGACAAGGCGAGTGACCCATCAAACTGTTCGCCTGCTCATCGTCCATCTGACGTTATGTCCGGTTTTTATGTAAGTCTCATATTCCAAGTTATGAGACATAGGGGAAAACAAGTTTTTAACAGAGGTTATCTGATTCTGTCACCTACGCTGAGTTAGGTTTTATTAGGGTGGAATCTCTCTCAAGTCAGGAGAAAGCTTGCCTTATCTCTTCCGAGGTGTGAAATGGTACAGCTTTCCGGGACAGCTAGGCACCTAGCTCAGAGATGCCTTGGCCTGCCAGTGACCCACAACCAGCACACACACACGCTGGCCAAATGTCTCCTCTCAGAGAGGGAGGGGGAGGGAGTGAGGGGAGAAAATGGATACTCTTAACAAAATGGAGTCTGCGTCCTTCACTGTGTGTTGCGAACGTTTGCGACAATGTGCATTGATGGAGACTGCACGGATAGGCAGCACTGATGAGGTGGCACAGATAGGCGGCACTGATATGCAGCAATGATGGGCACGGATAGGCGGCACTGCTGGGCGGCACTAATGGGGGGTGGGCACTGCTTGGCACTGATGGGCACAGATGTGTGGCAATGGGCACAGGTAGGTGGTACTGCTTGGCATTTGTGGGTAACACACTGCTGGGCACAGGTGGGTGGCACTGCTGGGAACTGATCATCAGGGCACTGATCATCAGTGCCAATCCGTTTTCTGACAATTGCCGATTATCGGCAGTACTTTCCTCACGCTGTGACAGCGTAAAGAAAGTGTGGCCGACAACTGGCAGCTGCATTTACCAGGTGATGTGCTGTGTCATTGGACACAGCTGATCACATGGTAAAAGGCCGCTGTGATTGGCCTTTTACCACATCACGTGTCCAACTGTGTCCGTAGGACACAGCGATCACGGAGATTGGCGGGTGCGTGCCAATGGGGGTGTGCGGGAGGGCGTGTTCTGGGAGGAAGCCATATGACGCCCTCCCAGAAACGGACAACCACGCTGTAGCCTGGTTGTCAAGTAGTTAATGCTATTGACTGCCTGCTGACATTGCAGTCCGGACTGCTTATTTTAATGACTGGTGTGTTTTATATGTCTGTTTACCTTGCATGGTTTCCCTTCCTTGACCAAGGTTTAAAATAAAGTTTTGTATCTAATTGTAAACACTAAACCCTACTCTGCTTGGATTTATCTAGTACCGCCTCAATACATTCTGTCCTTACGGCTGTTTTTTGTTTTATGTTTGGTTGCAACCCACACCTTCATTTTATGATGAGACAGAGAGTTATGTAGGCTTTCCTGCCTCTTTTGGTGGCTGCATTTTTCTATTACTTCTAATTCACACCTCGGTCTCATTGCTGCACCCACTGGGAATAACTGCAGCTTTTCCTCCTTCCCATCTCAGGTCATGAGTGAGAGGGCAAGGGTCTGAAGTACATAAAGCAGAGTGCTGCGCTCTCTGCCAGGTTTAGGGATACATAACACAAAATGCAGGATTCAGGGGTGTAAAATGTGCATAGTGCAAGAGATCCAGGTTGTGTAATGCAGAGTTAAGGGTCATGGTCAGGAATATGAAATACCCTGCGCTGCAATCAGTTCTGAGTTATGGTGTACGTTATATACAGAGAACAGGGGTCGCTAATATGTACTGCACCGAATGCAAGGGACTGGAGTGTGTGATACACAGTGGTAAGGATCGGGAGAGTGCAAAATTCACCCAGCAAGCAATACTCACTCCCACTTTACCTTTTTAGAAGAAAACCCCCCTTCATTTATCATGGGACCTCCCACGTCCCAGGATAAATCCTCTTCCCCTCCCAGCACAAATCCCTCCCTCCTCAAAACACCCATATGGTACAAAGCCTTGTTTCCTCCAAATTCCACCCAGTCCACCATTCTAGCACAAATCTCTTTCCATCTCCAAATTGTCCCCTTCCATGCACAAATCCTCTCACCCCCACACCACCAAAAGACCCCTTCCTAATTCATCCTTCTAGCATAAATCTCCACTCAAATCTTTCCTCCCAACACAAATCCTTTTAAACCTATCAAACCCTCCCTCCTGACACAAATTCCTCTAATAGTAAAAATCCTCTTCTACCTCCAAGTTACCCCCAGCCTTTCTTTCTAGCACAAATCTTCCTATTTAACCCACCCTTCATACCCCAAGTCTCTCTTCCTAGCACAAACCTTCCAAACTCTCCTAGCACAAATACATACTATGCTTGAAATGTATTCAGGTTAGTGTGAATGTTTCAAGCTTCTAGCTAAAATGTATCCACTCAGTGCTCAATCTTAGGTGGATGACATCACACTGCTGATTTTATACTTAAACTCCACTTCCACTTAGAGCCCTTATAAGGTACTTGGATGCTTCCTCCCACCCTATTTGCAAAGAGGACTCTTTGCAGATTGGTCAGCATCTGGGTTACTGCAGTCTCCTAGTGGACACACCTCCCCTATCTCCTGCTCTACTTTGTTGGTTGGTGTCCCAGACCCTCTTATGCAGCCTGTGATCTGTAGTTGACTTCACCTAGTTCAGACATCTCAGTAGTGACATGACTGAGCATGCCCAGACCAGAAAAACTAAAAACTGCCTTCTATCTGTGTGTTTTTTTTTTTTTGTTTTTTTTTTAAGTGTTCTAGTAAATGCATTTGTTGGCAAGCCTGGAAATGTCGTTGAAAAGAGAGAACCTGTTTCTGGAAAAGAGGGAATCTGTTTCTGTTACAGCGTGATTATTAAACAGACTAACAGATATTATCTATCCTATCTATCTATCTATCTATCTTTTTTTTTTTTGCTTCTTATACAATATTTTTTTTTTTTTTTAAAGCATATATTCTTTGCAGTACTTATGTATGTTCTGCCGCGTGCGTTGATCATGTCCAGGTACTTAGACCTTTGAAATATATTAACTAAATGGTAGAAAAAATGCACTTGGTGCTCACAATCTAACAAAAATCTAAATCCAAACACCCACAGCTCTCTTCACAAACCACAAACAAAACCAGTGCTGCAGCAAAACTAAAAGGAAAACAAATGTTCCCCTGTGTTACTAAATTCATTGTGTGTTGGCTGTATGTATACCAATGCAAAGGATCATATTAGTATTCCAAAAAATGTGATGTGTCCAAACATCAGAAATACACATAAAAATGATGGAAAAAAAAATTCAGAGCGTGACACCACTGTTCCACAGTGACACACCAATAAAGAAAAATATAAATTCAGAAATCAATAAACATAGAACCGCATGGAAGTCCACCACCTATATGTAAATGTACAAATAAAATAAGTAGGTTTATGTAGGCGGATTCCACCATCATTGCAAATCTTGCCATATGTTTTCACTCATGAATGACAATAAGCAGCCTTGTGAATTATGCTTATTCAGCGCCACATTTGTATTTCCATTGCATTTGGAATATATACAAATTATTATGCAAATTCTATTTTTCTCATTTACCTAAATAATTGATGTAAATAACAGCATTATTCTCATGTTATCAACTTTTAAGCGTACAATTCAAATTTTACTGAACAAACCTCCTAATGATAACAGTATTTTTTTTTAAACATAAAAAACTTACAATGCACTGTTCCAAATTATTACGCACAGTAAGTTTCAAAACACTTTATAGGTTGTAAAGAACTGAAAATTGTCATTTGTTGTGTTTGCAGCATATTTACTGAAATCAAAAGCTATTTCAATCAAACTTTTAACAACATTTTAACTTTTTAAACATTTTAACAGGTCCCGTTACATTTTAACATAGGACCCCTTATTTGATAGCAGCTTCACAAGTCTTGCATCCATTGAACTTGTGAGTTTTTGGACAGTTTCTGCTTGAATTTGTTTGCAAGATGTCAGAATAGCCTCCCAGAGCTGCTGTTTGGATGTAAACTGCCTCCCACCCTCCTAGATCTTTTGCTTGAGGATGCTCAACAAGGTTCTCAATAAGATTGAGGTCAGGGGAGGATTGAGGCCACACCATGACTTTCTCTCCTTTTTATCCCCAAGCAGCCATTGATGCAGAGGTATTCTTTGCAGCATGAGATGGTGCATTGTCATGCATGAAGATGATTTTATTGCGGAAAGCATAGTTCTTCCTTCTGTACCAGGGAAGAAAGTGGTCAGTCATAAACTCAACATACTTTGCAGAGGTCATCTTTATACCTTCGGGGACCCTAAAGGGGCCAACCAGCTCTGTTCCCATGATTCTGGCCCAAAACATGTCTCCACCATCGCCTTGCTGACGTCGCAGCCTTGTTGAAACAGGGTGGCCGTCCACCAACCATCCACTACTCCATCCATCTGGACCATCCAGGGTTGCACGGCACTCATCAGTGAACAGGACTGTTTGAAAATTAGTCTACATGTATTTTTCTGCCCAATGCAGCAGCGTTTCTGCTTGTGAGCATTGGTTAGTGGTGGCCGAATAGAAGGTTTATGCACAGTTGCAAGACTCTGGAATACTCTACACCTTGATGTCCGTGGGACTCCAGAGGCACCAGCAGCTTCAAATATCTGTTTGCTGCTATGTAATGGTATTTTAGCAGCTGCTCTCTTGATCCGATGCATGGATCTGGCAGAAATCTTCCTCAATGTGCCTTTATCTGCATGAACCCATCTGTGATCTGAATAAGCCACAAATCTCTTAATAGTGCAATGATCACGCTTACGTTTTCCTGAAATATCTAATGTTTTCATACCTCGTCCAAGGCATTTAACTATTTCACTCTTCGGCAGCAGAGAGATCCTTTTTCTTCCCCATATTGCTTGAAATTGGTGCTCGGCTTAATAATGTGGAACACCCTCCTTTAGTAGTTTTTCCTTAAATTGGGCTCACCTGCCAATCTAATTATCACAGGTGTCCTAGATTGTTTTCAGTGTTCAAAAGAGCCCTGAGACACAATGCCATCCATGAGTTAAACTGAAAAACAAAATATTTCATCTTTGTGACACTTAAATAGAATTTGCATAATAATTTGGAACAGGGTGTATTGTTACACTGAGCATGTCTAAGCACTTAGGAATGACCACACCACAGAGCTGCTATCTACAGTGGCTTAGTGGTTAGTACTGCTGCCTTGCTAGGCAGCATATGACACTAGGGTTGCTGGTTCATATCCCAGCCATGGCACTACCTGCATGACGTTTTGCATGTTCTACCTATGTGGGTTTCCTCCCATGCTTCAAAGACATGATGGTATTTGTTTTGGCTCCTGTCTAAATTGTCCCTAGTATATGAATGTTAGTTAGAGACTTTACATACATATTGTACATTCACATCAGGCCCTGCCTTCAAGGAGCTGACAATGTAAAGTGCTGTGTAAATTGATGGTGCTACATAAGTACCTGACTAATTATAATCCGTTTTTATATGTATTTCTTGCAATCTGGTACATTTTTAGATGGGTTTCACATGGAAACAAAGGAGCTGACATTACAAATAAAAAATGTGTGGGCTATCTCTTCCATCCCTCTTTCCTGGCCTGCAGGACTGTATGCTCCGATAAGGGCATGTTAGTGATTTTGGGGGGAAGCCGCACTTTTATTTATTTTTTTTTAACTTTTTGGCCATGGGGTTCCCCTTCAGATCCATGACATTTTGAAGGACCCATGCTCTTTGGTACATGTTGGCTATGCTGTTTTCATTCTGCTGTCATTGGGGATGAGTCTGGTTGTTATGATGCTGTCTCCTAACATCCCACTGAATTTGCAGACAATAATGCATGTCAGTGCTTTTAGGAGATGTCTGGCTATGTCCCAGTGTTTGGTGGGCTACACAAGAACACACTGCACTGGGGTGAACTAGAGCCATTAGAACAGATGGGAAATACTAGACATGTGTTTTTGGATGACGAATATGCTTGTCAGCAATTTGGGTGAAGCAGCCGTCACGAATGTGAGATTTCCTGCTCTGTATCCTGCACATGCCCAAGGACTTACAACTTGTTTTTTTTTTTATTTTAGCACTGAGTTTTTGAGAATCTTGCACCTAACAACAAACTGATGGGGTGGTTGGGTAGGGTGGTGAGATTTGTTGTACCTTGTAAAATGTGTTGCCTGGTTAATATTCGCTTTATTTTATTCCTAGCTGTACACTGTGAAAGTTAAGTTGTGAGTCCTTTTAGACTGTAAGCTCCTATGAGCAGTGCCCTTCTAACCCTGTTGTAGCACCATAAATATGGTTTCTTTTTACCAAGTAAATGAATGTACCTAATTGTATTGCTGCTGTCAAAATAAATGTATGAACTATTTATGTAATGAATCAATAAACCTTTTTTTTCCCTCAAGTGGAATGTATTAACATCCATATAAATCCTCAAAATAAACATTTTATTCTGCACACATGCAAGGTATTAAATACCCCTCCTCCAAAAAAAAAAAACCCTTTAACGGCTCCAAAGCTGAATATCAGGGAAAATTGAAATCAGCTGGTGTATAGGTAGAGTATTAACATGTCAACCTGGGCCTTTGTTTTTTTTTATTTTAAATTCACTAGTTGCAATCCTGAGGAACTAAAGTCAAATAGTTTTCATAATTAATATATTGTACATAAAGGAAAATCTATTTGCATATGGGTAAGCCATGATTGTGCATAAAAATTAGTTATCACACACAAATGGTCTGAGGACCAGCTCCCAGACCGGAATTGTGGCAGGACATTTGAATGCTCCAGAGACCTAAGAACAAAAGTTCCTTGGCTAAAAGTAAACATAGCGGCTGGAGGCAGGAGACCCTTACCAAACTCAAAAACCCCAAACAGAGGTGTTGTCAGGGCTCTGGGTATGACCAGAAGTGTGTGGACCGACACAGGGAAACACAGACTTCAGGTATAGCGTGTAAAACAATATAATTTATTTAGGGCAACACAAACATAAACGCAGTGCACCAAACCCAAAACTAACACAAATACGTACAACAAGGTGCAACAAACCCAAACCTTAACTGATATATATATATATATATATATATATATATATATATATAAATATGGAGCTCAACGTAGTCCGGCAGGCTCGGTCGGTAGCTAACAGGCAGACAAGGTACAAGGAGTAGGCAGAAGATTGGTCAGGAGTAGCCGAGGTCGGTGCAGGCAGAGTTCAAGCAGTCAGGATCAGGCAGGAAGCAGACTGGATGCAGGTACAGGGGCTCATGGGAACAATACACCAAGGCCCTGACTGCAGGCCTGGCCATTCCTTAAATACACCTCCTGAAATCAGCCTCAGGTGATGGCTTGATTGCAGGAGTGAGCTTCTGGCTGCTGAGAGCACCCGCTGGCCAGCCCTGGTACTGCAGCCCACAAGGCAGGTGAGTCCCACCACCATTGGCGAGTCCATTCCTGACAGGTGTCAGTTGCGAGTATTCGCACCACCGACCACTTCTGCATCACGACAGGAGGAGGAGGCACCGCAGCTAGCTATGTTTGCCAGAGCCTTTGCAAAGCAGAGAGGATGGATGCACATGGCATGGTTTTTTTAGACCATGTGCATACTTGCAGGATGTCTTTTTGCAGGTTTTGCTTAAGTCAAAAAGCAATTCTACTCCTCCTATGAGCTCATCCCTACCCTCAAGGAGCTTACATTCATACTAGTGCCAATTAACCTACCAGAATGTCTTTGGAGTATGGGAGGAAACCCACCCAGGAACGGAGAGAACATGCAACTCCAGACACGTGGTGCCATTAAACCAATGACCCTAGTGTTGCTATGCAGGAGGGATTACCACTAAGCCACCATGCTGCCAATAACTTTAATTGGAATATATAGTAGTACCATGATTCAAGAATTAAGATAAATAATTATAAGTAGATATAAGAAAAAATGAATTAGACATTCAAAAACATTTGTCATATAACAGAGATAGAACTGTCATGGATTAGGAGAACCCCTTACCCAAGAAAAAGTGTGGGCTTCCCCCCAAAATTACTAGCATATCCTTATCTGAGCATACATTCCTGCAGGCTAGAAGAGGAGGGTAGAACAGCAAGCAAACCCCCCCCCCACCCATGCACAATTTTTATTTGTAATGTCCGCTCTTTTGTCTGCATTATGTGAAACTTTTTAAAATGTACCAGATTGTAAAAAACACATATAAACATGCATTTTTATTCAGATACTTAAATAGTGCTGCCAATTTACACAGCACTTTACATACATATTATGCATTCACATCAGACCCTTACATCCTCCTTATCCTCCCTCCTTCTCCTCCTTCCTTTTTCCTTATCCTGTCAGTCACCTTCTGGTAAAAAAGTACCTAAGCCTTAGCTGCCTGTAATATCTTTTCTGCCATGTATAACCTAAAGCCTGTAGCCTCTCAACTATTGTTGAAATGTCTCTGTGAATTCCATGGGCTTTAACTTCCCTGAGAAACATTCAATTATTGTGGAATTCCGTAGGTTGAAAGCCCAAGTGGTATTTGTTCAGGAGACCCATTTTAAATATGGGCACATCCCCAAACTCATTTGCTCTTCCTAGAGTCAGCTACCATCAAATCTTTAGTTCTGTCAGATCACCACCCTATTACCATCACTTTATCCTTTCCATAACAAGAGTGGAAAAACAAACTGTGGGGGCTTATCTCCTCTTTGCTTAGGGACACAGTTGCTCATCTTACAACTAAACTACAAGAATATTGTTCCATAAATTATACTCCTGACGTAACCCTTTTAACCCAATGGGAGGCGCATAAGTGCACCATTCGGGGAGAATTCTTGTCTCTTTCTGCGGTTGCGAAGAAGCAACACCAAAAATGAGTCAATTTCCTTTTCAAACAAGAATTCGCACACAAAAAATATCAGGCGGTAGGCTGCCTACACGATTTAACAGAAGCCAGACTCCAGTTGCGTGAAGAGCTGAATAAAAGGGCCAAAAGACAGTATATCCTACGTTCTAAAGTATTTTATGAACAAGGAAATAAATGCGGGTGTTTACTGGCCAGGGCTGTGCAAGCTAAGAA
Organism: Staurois parvus; assembly: GCF_062004578.1. Taxonomy (NCBI): domain Eukaryota; kingdom Metazoa; phylum Chordata; class Amphibia; order Anura; family Ranidae; genus Staurois; species Staurois parvus. The sequence continues at coordinate 594,557 of NW_028318201.1, forward strand.
ATGCAGGACAATGGTACATTGCATTAAAGATGCCCAGGGCAATAGTCATTGCTCCACTGAAGCAATTGCTAAGCAATTGGAGACATATTATCACTCTCTTTACAATCTTCAGGAATCTGTCCTAAGTCCCCTTCCACCTTGCATGGAGATAGAATTGTTGACCTTTTGGCGCAATATGGTCCTCCTTGTATTCAACGTTCGGAGGCCTTGGAACTGGCAAGAGCCCAGGACCGGATAGCCTGACATATTATAGAACTTTCCTTGTGGTATTAAAACCTAGATTTTTAACTGCATTTCGAGGCCTAGCATTGTTTAGCCCAATGTCCCCACATATTCTAGACGCTTACATCACTGTGATACAGGAAAAGGACAATACCCAAGTCTTTAACTATAGACCCATATCCCTCTTAAATGTGAAGCTCTATTCCAAAACTCTAGCAAATAGGCTACTACCTTTTTTTTACCCTCTTTGATTACCCTGGCCTGGGAGGGATTTATCCCTGGTCAAGAGGCTCGTGATAATACGATAAAGGCCTTAAATCTCCACCACTAGCTAAGCACACAAAAACAACTGGACTCCTTTCTCTCATTGGATTCCAAAAAGGTGTTTGACAGGGTGTCCTGGGCCTACCTAACTGCAACCCTCAAAGCAATTGTTTTGATGCCCAAGATGTGTAACAACATATTCACACTTTAACCCCTTTGCGTGGGTGGGGATCCACAGGATCCTGTCACACCTTTCCTTTGAGAACTAGCACGTGGCAGGGGTGTCCCTTATCACCTATTCTTTTTGTACTTACCCTTGAACCATTTTTAAACAAAAGGCTCATGGTACCACATATAAAGCAGCAGGATTCGTGGATGACATGTTGTTGTTCCTTACGGACCCTCACATCTCTATGCCTAATCTTCTCCATGAGTTGGAACACTTTAAAATTTTATCTATCCTCAAGATAAATTACACCAAATATAAAGCTTCTAGATACCTCAACTTACCTGGGTATTCAAATACCCTATGCACGCTCGGATCTTTATTGCAAAAACCATCAGATGATTCTGGAGGAGATACAGTGAGGAACAGAAGTATTTGAACACCCTGCGATTTTGCAAGTTCTCCCACTTAGAAATCATGGAGGGGTCTGAAATTCACATTGTAGGTGCATTCCCACTCTGAGAGACAGAATTTAAAAAAAAAAAAATTCATACGGTGGGGGATCAAAAGTTTGGGCACCCCAGCTAAAAATTTGTATTAATGTGCATAAAGAAGCCAAGGAAAGATGGAAAAATCTCCAAAAGGCATCAAATTACAGATTAGACATTCTTATAATGTCAACAAAAGTTAGATTTTATTTCCATCATTTACACTTTCAAAATAACAGAAAACAAAAAAATGGCGTCTGCATAAGTTTGGGTACCCTGCAGAGTTAATATCTTGTACTGCCCCCTTTGGCAAGTATCACAGCTTGTAAACGCTTTTTGTAGCCAGCCAAGAGTCTTTCAATTTTTGTTTGAGGTATCTTTGCCCATTCTTCCTTACAAACGTCTTCCAGTTCTTTGAGATTTCTGGGCTGTCTGTCACGCACTGCTCTTTTAAGGTCTATCCATAGATTTTCAATTATGTTGAGGTCAGGAGATTGTGAAGGCCATGGCAAAACCTTCAGTTTACACCTCTTGATGTAATCCCCCGTGGATTTCGAGGTGTGTTTAGGATCATTATCCATTTGTAGAAGCCATCCTCTCTTTAACCTCAGCTTTTTCACAGATGGCATCAAGTTACCATCCAAAATTTGCTGAAATTTTATTGAATCCATTTTTCCTTCTACTCGTGAGATGTTCCCTGTGCCACTGGCTGCAACACAACCCCAAAGCATGATTGATCCAACCCCATGCTTAACAGTTGGACAGAGGTTCTTTTCATTAAATTCTGTGCCCCTTCTCCAAATGTACTTTTGCTCATTCCGGCCAAAAAGTTCAATTTTAACCTCATCGGTCCACAGAACTTGTTTCCAAAATGCATCAGGCTTGTCTATATGTTCATTTGCAAAGTTCAAATGATGATTTTTGTGGTGAGGACGTAGAAGAGGTTTTCTTCTGATGACTCTTCCATGAAGACCATATTTGTACAAGTATCTCTTTATAGTGGAATAGTGTACCACAACTCCAGTGTCTGCCAGATCTTTCTGGAGGGATCGTGCAGTCAAACGTGGGTTTTCAATTGTTTTTCTCACAATCCTACGAGCTGTTCTGTCTGATATTTTTCTTGGTCTTCCAGATCTTGCTTTAACTTCCACTGTTCCTGATGACTGCCATTTCTTAATTACATTCCGAACAGAGGATATTGACATCTGAAAACGCTTTGCTATCTTCTTATAGCCTTTTCCAGCTTTGTGAGCGTCAACTATTTTCAGTTTCAGTTTTCTAGACAACTGCTTAGAAGAACCCATGGTGCTGATTGTTGGGGCAAGGTCAGATGAGTCTGGGCATTTAAAACCTTTGAGATTGACATCACCTGGTCTGCCCAGACGATGATTGAGAACAATCCATGACACTGGCAGGTCTCAGCTTGGCAAATGGGGCAGTGCATGCTATAAATTCTGCAGGGTGCCCAAACTTTTGCAGACACCATTTTTTTGTTTCTGTTATTTTGAAAGTGTAAATGATGGAAATAAAATCTAACTTTTGTTGACATATTATAAGAATGTCTAATCTGTAATTTGATGCCTTTTGGAGATTTTTCCATCTTTCCTTGGCTTCTTTATGCACATTTAATACAAATGTTTAGCTGGGGTGCCAAAACTTTGGATCCCCACTGTAAGTATTTGAACACCTAAGAAACAGCAAGAATTCTGGCTCTCAAAGACCTGTTCCTGTGCCTTTTTTAAAAAGTCCACCTCTACTTCACTCAATCTACTTAGTAGCACCTGTCCGAGCTCTTTAAAGACACCTGTCCACCCCACAGTCAGTCAGACGCCAACTACTACCATGGTCAAGACCAAAGAGCTGTCAAAAGACATCAGAGACAAAATTGTGGACCTCCACAAGGCTGGAAAGGGCTCCGGGGCAATTGCCAAGCTGCTTGGTGAAAATCGTTCAACTGTTGGAGCAATTGTTAGAAAATGGAAGAGGCTAAAGACGACTGTCAGTCTCCCTGGGACTGGGGCTCCATGCAAGATCTCACCTCGTGGGGTATCACTGATAAGAAAGGTGAGGAATCAGCCCAGAACTACAAGGGAGGAGCTGGTCAATGACATGAAGAGCGATGGTACCACAGTTTCAAAGGTCACTGTCGGTAGAACACTATGCCGTCATGGTTTCAAATCATGCATTGCACGGAAGGTTCCCCTGCTCAAGTCATCACATGTCCAGGCCCGTCTGAAGTTTGCCAATGACCATCTGGATGATCCAGAGGAGGCATGGGAGAAAGTCATGTGATCAGATGAGACCAAAGTAGAACTTTTTGGTCTAAACTTCACTCGTCGTGTTTGGAGGAAAAAGGATGAGTTGCATCGCAAGAACACCATCCCTACTGTGAAGCATGGGGGTGGTAACCTCATGCTTTGGGGGTGCTTTTCTGCGAAGGGGAAAGGACGACTGCGCACTGTATTAAGGAGAGGATGAATGGGGCCATTTTATGTGAGATTTTGAGCAACAACCTCCTTCCCTCAGTCAGAGCATTGAAGATGGGTCGTGGCTGGGTCTTCCAACATGACAACGACCCGAAGCACACAGCCAGGATAACCAAGGAGTGGCCCCATAAGAAGCATATCAAGGTTCTGGAGTGGCCTAGCCAGTCTCCAGACCTAAATCCAATAGAACATCTTTTGGAGGGAGCTGAAACTCCGTGTTGCTCAGCGACAGCCCCGAAACCTGACAGAGGAGATCTGTGTGGAGGAGTGGGCCAAAATCCCTGTTGCAGTGTGTGCAAACCTGGTCAAGAACTACAGGAAACGTTTAACCTCTGTAATTGCAAACAAAGTCTTCTGTACCAAATATTAACACTGATTTTCTCAGGTGTTCAAATACTTATGTACAGCAGTGCAAGATAAATAAATTAGTTAAAAATCATACAATGTGATTTCCTGAATTTTTTTTTTTTTTTTTTTAAATTCTGTCTCTCAGAGTCGGAATGCACATACAATGAGAATTTCAGACCCCTCCATGATTTCTAAATGGGAGAACTTGCAAAATCGCAGGGTGTTCAAATACTTCTGTTCCTCACTGTATGTAGAGATATGCGGGACTCCATCAACGTCTCTTGGTTTGGGAGAATGGTACTGGTCAAAATGTCACTTCTGCCTTGCATTTTGTACATAATGCAAACTATACCCATTACAATTTCCCAATCTCTCTTTTCAACCTTCAGGAAAGCTTGTTCCCAATTCCTTTGGAGACGTAAGCTTCCTTGGATAAAATTCTCCCATTTGACCCTACCTAAACACAAGGGGGGGTATAAGCCTTCCAGATTTATCTGGTTATCATAAGGCCTCATTGCTTGCTCACATTGTAGACTGCAATGTACATCAGCCCTTCAAAGACTGGGTCAGTGTTGAACATGCTCAGATATCCCTACCAGTACGCTAATTACCATGGCTTAAACCACAAGAGGTCCCTTCAGAAGCCAAATTACATCCCTTTTATAGTTCTACCCCTGCACCTTTTTTTATTTTTTTTTATCTTTTTCTCAGCCCTAAAGATACAGCATAAATTGGGCCTTTGACCTACTTACGCCTGACTCCTTCTTTCCCTCCAGGCATGACTTCCACCTTCTTATTGAAGGGATGGCCACCTAACGAAGTTCTGGTAATGCACTTTTTTCGAAGAGCAACTCTCGTGACTAGAGAAGCCCTGAACGACTTAATGACACCTTATGAAATACCAATTAACTCAGGGAAATAAACTAAAAGAAACCTTTCTTTTAGCTGGGGGCAAAGTGACAGCTGAATTTCTAAGCTATAGTGAAGAAATTAAAAAAAGCAGTAAGTACATTTAAAAACTGGCACCATAATAAATAAAAAAAATTTTGTGAGGTCCCTTCGGGTTTGGTATGGATTTTGAGGGGAACACCCACGCCAAAATAAAAAATGGCATGGGGTCCCCACCCCCCCAAAATCTATATCAGACCCTTATCTGAGCATGCAGCCTGGCAGGTCAGGAATGGGGGGGGGGGGGCGAGCGAGTGAGGCCACACGGCCCTCAACATGGGGGGGTGCTTCCGGACGGGGGGCATTCCAGATTCCGATAAACCCTGGGGCCAGGGTTGTGAGGAAGAGGCCCTTGTCACCATCAATATGGGGACAAGGTACTTTGGGGGGGAAGCCCCCCCTGCCCCAAAGCACCCCCCCCATATTGAGGGCATGTGGCCTGGTATGGATCAGGAGGGTCTGGTATCGATTATGGGAGTTTTTTTTTAATTTTGGCATGGGAGTTCCCCTCAAAATCCATAACAGACCCAAAGGGCTTGGTATGGATGGGAGGGGGGACCCCACGTCGGGTTTATAAAATTATTTTTTTTAATTGCCGGCAATTCTTTTACATTCAGCTGTCAGTGGTGAACCCCTCTGACAGCTGAAACATTAACATATGGTTGTCACTACTAAAATACTGCAAGACTTGTTAAAATAACTCCTGCTGTATTTTTGTAGCGTTTACTTTTCTCTGACCTCCGGAACTGATTCATTGGTTTTCAATGAATTCCTATGGGAAATGGAGTTTCGGTTTACAAATTTTTCGCTATATGAAAAGTCCTGCAGAACGAATTAAATTTGTAAACTGAGGTATAACAAATCTTTGACAATGTAAACGCAGTGTCAAAAAATTAATATAAATGCGGTGTCCAAAAATAAACATTAACGCAGTGTCCAAAATACCAAGGTATAAATCAATTGAATCAAGTACATATAATATAAACGCAGTGTCCAAAAAATTAGTATAAATGATTTTTGGACACTGCGTTTATATTATATGTACTTCATTCAATTGATTTATACCTTTTATGCATAGTTTATTTAATTTAGCACTTGTTTGAGGTATTATCATTTTATTACACTTTCAATGGTGAAAGTAAGACTTATATGCTTTCTTGGGATAGGTTTATATGTTTGAGATACTGTCTTGATTCAGATTCTAAATCTTTGACAATGGTTATGGTTAATGCAGCAAGGCAATGTGTCCCCTGCCACTGGTGTTCCAGAGATGTTCCCAGGACAAAGGAGTGGTTGCATAGGATTAATATGATGGCAGAAATGGAGGAGTTGATATACATTACACATGACAGGGTTTCTAATTTCACCACTAAATTGGCCTGTTGGCTAGAATGTATAGCGACGGCAGAATACAAATCTTAATTAGGAAGGTGAGGTGTGCCTATGACCCCCTTCTCTTCCCCCCTCTTTGTATGAGCCTATCTGGAATTTAGGTATTTTTGGTTTGTTTGACAGGATATTCTTACTGATACCTCCACATATTTATATTACCTGACATCTCCCATCTCTTTCTCCCTCCCGTTTTTACCCATTTCTTTACAACTGCCCCCCCCCCCCTTTTTGTTCTCCTACTTTTTTTCTTTATTTGAATAAAAAAAACAAAAAACTGTGTAGCCATTTTTATCAATTTTGGCAGCACACCCACTAACACTGATGTGCACCATGGTCTGGTTGAGGCAAATAATGAGTAAGCGGCCTTACAATTTGTTTATTATTAAGTGTTGCTAAACCCAGGACCCTGCATTCAATATATCTGGTCTCCCACAGTACATAGAACATGGAAGTACAATTATGTTAGTAAATGTAAACTGCTTAATACCTTTTATCATTAGCAGTTAGAGCAGTTTTGTGACTTCAACTTTACGAAAAGTACAGGTGTTCACAATGTCTGTGATGGGGTCACGTAGTAGGGTTATATCCAAAAAATCAATACTGGTAGAACCATTGTCAAAGCTGAACTGTAAGGTAAGTTATTATCATTGATGTAAGAAACCAAGGATAAAAGCGTACCATCCATTTTGTCCCACACCAGCACGAGTTCATCAATGTACTTCCCATAGCACACGGTCCTGTCAATATATGGGTTCAAGTGGGAGAACAAAAAACTTTCCTCCCACCATCGAATGTATAAATTGGCCAAGGATGGAGAAAACTTGGCACACATAGAGGCACCAATGCACTGAAGGTAAAAAGTTTGATCAAAAATAAAATAGTTAACAAAAAATTTACCAACATGACTAGAAACTTTGTAAGTTTTCCCGTATATGAACTTTAATTCAATAGATGGAATTCCAAGGCCTCCAATGCAAAATCATCTGGCCTTTATGGGTTAAAAATATTTGTTCCCCTTATATAAAATATCTAACTCAGAGCTAAAACAAGCCACCAGTGGATTCCCACTGCAGTTTTTCAAAGCTGACCTGGCTACCAGGTCCTGAAAACTAAATGTATTATTTATACCTTTCATACTATTATCAACCTGAGGAGAGTGTAGCCAGTGCCTCATCACTATGAAAATGGTAGCAAGATATTCCTGTTTACATCTAACAGTGTGTCAAAATGATCAAAATGGAAAACTGGAGAAAAAAGACAAGCCTCTAGAGTAGAGAGATTTCAGAAGATGTAAAATTGAAACCAGACAAATTTACATTATTGGCAAGATTACTATCAAAAGTCACCTCACTCAGTCCTTTTTGGTTCTTGCTTGCCGGGGGTACTTGTTCCTGCTTGATCTTATTATTACTCCTTCATCCTTTCTTTGGTTTAATTTTTTCTTTTTGGAGGTCACATGAGCCCCTCTGTTTTTTGGAGTTTTGGTAAGATCATCAAAGGCATCCCTAGTGAAGACTGAGGTGACAGAATCCCTCGATTATAAAAGATGCTTCAACATCTGTAGTGTCTGACCACTCAGACTGGGTATTTGATTGATCAGGTGCGCTGAAGTTAAAATGCCTTTTAATTCCTGCAGCCCTGTAGTCTCTCAGGCTTGTTACGGACATACACTGTTCCCTGTTCATAACCCTGAAGATCTCTTAAATATTTATGCCTCTTTACATTCATTATCTCCTGTTCCAATTTAAGAAAATTCTGTTCATTATTTTTGTATTTCAATGGTTTTTATTAACTTTTGTAAACCATTTAACAAGAAGGATTAGAGCAAAAGACACCCCCACGCAGGTGCTATCAATGGTACAGAAAAAATAAAGAACTCCGTATTGTAACTTCAACAATGCAAGAGGCGCGCCCATAAAATACAGAAACAGTGATATAACCCCAACAAAAATTTCCAGCCAATGGCAAATATCTATCGCCTCATGTAATCAAACAAAAAAGAAAGCGGAAAAAAGAGTAAAAGAAGAGAGAAAACTAGACCAGAAGCAGCGATCCGGGAACGCATTTACCATACAGCGTCAGAAACCCAGACTAGCCAGAGGGAGCATGGGAAAAACATGTCAACCACGGCTCCCATATTTTCAAAAATTTTCATTGGGATACTTGACATCTGTTCATTGAGCATCAGAGTGGTCATACGGTCCCGCACCCCCTGAAAAGGGACAGACTGCCTCTTCCATGCCTGGGCAATTGTTCTAGTGGCCGACAAACCGATAGGGAGCCAACTTCTGCTGATGAGCCAACAGGCTCAATATGGGACAATGAAGCAATACATACCGAGCCTCTTGAAGCATGGAGAGATGGAACAAGGTGTAAAGAAGGGCAAAGACACGAGACCAAAAACTAAGCAGTCTCGGACATGACCACCATATATACAACACATCTCCACGATGGCCGCAACATGGGACTCAGTGTCCTCGGGTGTTGGGCCGGGGGGAGCCATAAAAGTGTTGCAACATAGACAGGGAAGCAGTCTGGCTCGTCTGGTAATACTTGGCTACATTAGGCACCTTAAGACCTCACTATGGGTAAAAAGCGTGTTTCTGGAGACTCTGGGGCGTCTGTCAGCCCAGATAAATCGCATAATCCTCACCTAAAGGAACCCGCACTGGGAGGGTGCAAAAATAAATACAATTTAGGCAGGATATTCATTTTCCCCAGATTAACCCGTCCAATCCAGGACAGTTGCTGGAATTTGCAAAACTGCATAAGGGAGGACACAGAGCGAAGCAATGGATAATAATTTGCAGTAAACAAAGAGCCATAAGTGGGGGTCAGGCGAATGCCCAAGTATTCCAGGGAAGAGGAAGCCCATTTGTAAGGGAAGTGGGATTGCAGGTGTGAAACCAGATCTGAGGCCAAAGTGATATTGAGAGCAGCAGTCTTGTCCAAATTAATACAGAGACCTGAAATCAACGAAAAACATGCAAGGACCCGTTGTAAGTTTGGGAGCGTCGTCAAAGGATTAGTGAGGGTCAAGAGGGCATCGTCCGCAAAAATGTTCAACTTAAATTCCTGTCCCGCGTAAGAGACTCCTGATATATTACAATCTGCCTGGAGCGCCAAAGCCAGTGGCTCAAGCGCCAGAGACAAGGGGCACCCTTGTCTCATCCCTTCCCAAATTGGAAAGGGATCTGAGAAATACCCCGCATACGTAACTGAAGCTGAGGGGGAAAAATACAAGGCCTGGATCCAAAAAAGGATCGAATCCCCAAAGCCCCAATGGGACAGCACAAACTGCAGATATTCCCAGGATAGGGAATCAAAAGCTTTGTATATATCTAAATACAATAGCAATCCCGGAATTTTGCACTGTTGTAGAAGGTGTATAAGATGAACAACTTTACAAACATCACCCGCCTGCCTCCCAGGAATGAATCCTACTTTGTCCTTGTGGACCAGATGCCGAAAATATTTATCGATACGAACCCGGAGAATGTTGCACAGTATCTTCAGATCCTCATTAAGAGGAGAAATGGGCCGAAATGCTTGTGGTTCCTGGATGTTTTCTGTTGTCTTAAGAATCATTGAGATATGAGCTCTAAGTGCGTTTTGGAGAAGTCCAAGAACCCTGTTGCAATTCATTAAAATCACCTGAAAAGGGCGCCAGCAGGGTTGCAAATTTCTTGTAATAGTAAAGCCTGAAAAGCCGTCAGGACTCGGGGCCGTGGGGGACCGTAAAGATTTGATAGCTTGAAGCACTTCTGATTCAGTTACACCTGCATTAAGGGCCACCCGCGCCGCTTCGGACAATCCAGGGAGTCGTAGATCTTGAAAGAATGCTTCCGCCTGAGCTACCGAAAAGGGATCCGGTTTGGCGTATAAGTGTGAAAAGAAGTCCGTAAAACGCAAGATGGCCTGCTGGGGAGTTGGTGTCGCCTCCCGCAGGGAGCCGCATATGGACCAGTTTATGGGGTTTCCCCACGGAATTGAGATTCCTAGCCAGCATCGGACCCGTTTTATTAGCACAGTTATAAAATTTATGTTTGCTCCAACGCAGGGCCGTTTGGCCTCTGAAGAAACAAGTAAGTCCAACTCCGCCTCCAGGGCATCCCGCGTTTGTTTATGGGTCGCTGATGGGTGCGACTTCCAACGAGCATCCACTGAGGTTAGCAGAGAGTGAAGGTCCGAAAGGCGATGCTTCCACGCACAGGGGCACTGCCAAAAAGGGCGCCGTGTCAATCCCAAAAGTGTAAGAAGTAGAACCAGGGGATCATGGTCTGACCAGGGCGAGAAAGGCATAGCTATCTGCCTGAATAAAGGCAGCTGTTGTACATGCTTAAATACGTGGTCAATTGTGCAAAAACTTTTATGAGGATTTGAGTACAACATGAAGCCCTGCAGTCTGCTGGAGAGAGCGCGTGCATTGTGAGAAGGGGCCGCCCCCGGAGCATAGCGCCCATCTAGACCAGAATCCTAAGATAACATTTGAGTCCCCTGAAAGATGAAGGCCCTTGGAGTGTTGGGAGATGATGGTACAGAGATGTGAGAAGAATTTGTGCTTAAAGTGATTGGGAGCGTAATAAGAAACAAAACTGACCTCCTGATCCCAGAGAGTGCCCTGCAGGAGCAAGTACCTACCCGTGGGGTCTGCTACATTCCGAGCACAGGTAAAAGGGAGATGGCGTTTGAAGGCTATCAGAACACCCCATCGTTTCGAAGGAGCCGAGGCCGTGTAGAAAGTGGGATAATGAGGTGATAGATACCGTGGGGCAGATGACTGGGAAAACCTGGTTTCCTGCAAGCATTTTGTGTCAATTTGTTGAGATTTGAGGCAATGAAAAATTTTAGACCGCTTCTGAGGCGAATTAAAGCCCTGGATATTTCGAGAATGGACTTTCAAAGGGGCAAAGCCATGGTGAGATCGGCGTAATCCTCTCAGCAGAAAAGGCATATGTCGGCCAACTATTTCCACTCTCAAGGATGGTCGGTCCATGGCATCCCATAGGTTCCCAGGGGGCAAGGAGGTAACAAACATAACAAGGTACCCACATTAGTAAATATGAGTGCCCAGGAAATGGGTCCTACCGATGGTGACCCCCCCCCCCTCCTGGAAACCCAGCCAAGCTAGGGGCCTAGCCCCCTCCAGGGAGATGACTACAGGCCGCTACGCTACGGAACCCAACACCACAGCCCAAATGGTCTTGCACCCCAGCATGACCATTAACTAACACCGAACAAGGGCCCACTCGAGCCATACGGCCCCCCCCCCCAGAGCCCGAGGGAGTCATTGGCCCGTTCCACCAACATGCACCCAGCCACTCGGCAAGACCCATGACATTCTGACAGTGGTAAAAAGTCACAGACTGCAAGCCCAGGCGGGACCCCCCACTCACAGACCGAACCCCAAGGGGAACGGCCGGGCAGGGCACAATCGCATAACCTTGGGGATGCCTATAAGGCCAAACTCACGGTCCCATCAAAAGGATGCAGTGGTGAAGAACAACAAAGGAATTCCTGGATACAACTTCATCCTGGTAAAGAACAGGTTGGACTTGATCGTAGAGAGGTTCGAGGAAGGACCCTCTTCCTGTTGAAAGCCTTCTCCCAGAGTCGGCCCTGCTGGAAATCCAGATGAGTGCACGGGACTCTGCTGGCAGAGCCTCCCAGCGGGATAAGATGCAAGGATTCTAGGAGAGAGTGGGTTTCATCCGGCGTGGCAACAGCCTTGGTAGTTGGAGGTGAGGCGGATCGGAAAGTCCCATGCGTACTTGATTCTGCAGTTTACCAGGACCGAGGTGAAGGGCTTCAACTGGCGGCACATCTGCAGAGTGATGCCCCTGGAAGCTGATGTGTGGGCTGTTCCTGGCCGCCAAGAGAATGGTTTCCTTAGTGTGGTAATAGGTGAATTTGATGATAATGTCTCTTGGAGGCCCCTCCGGCCATTTGGGACCCAATGCATTGTGTATGCGATCAAATTCGAGACGGTCAATGGGAATGGTGGGGGTCAGCTCCTGAAACCGGACAGTAGCGATGGAGGTGAGATGCGTGACGGATTCCGGAATACCCCGTAAGCGTAAGTTGCCACTGCGGGAGCTGTTCTCGAAATCCTTAAGCCGGAGCAACGCACCCGCCAATTCTTTCTTTAGGTTGCACAGGTCCTGCTCATGGCTTTCAATGACTGTGGACGCAGTGTCCATTTTATCGATCGTTTGTCCTGTTGCCCGGCTCCCTGATTTATTGTGAGAGGCGTTCCGCCAGTTTGGAAGTAGTGGAGGACAACTTGGTCTGCAGCATCAACTTGAAGTGATCCAGGAGCTCTGCATCTCGCAGGGTCAGTGCAGGGGATTGCAGGGGTGCCCCTGGCTCCGTGCCCATCTCATCCACGGGATCCGGTGTACCCTCGGGCGGCCTCAGCGGTGGGCCTGAAATCGAGGCCGGGGATCCATTTGCGGCCTGACAAGCACTAGAGGCTTTGGCGGCCCCGGTTTTCTTCCCCATCAACGTGGCTGGGAAGGATAAGTGGGTGATTGGCTGACCCCCCTGAGAGCCGATAACTTGGCGGATGTGCTTGGCGGGCGAAGAGCGCGCCTACTGAGCAGCCATCACGGGTGCTGCTCACGAGCGCCCCCCGTCAGCTCATTATTTTTAATCGTATAGAGATCGAGTGATTGATAAGATCGCAATGAATCCTTCAGTGATTCGATCTCCATTTTGATGTTCTGTAGTAAGGCTTCCTCCTGTGTTACAATCAGACCCATCAGTTCCAACGAACATTTGGTTAGAATTGTGTTCCAGTTGCATAGAAAAGACAGTAGAGGTTATTTTCTTTGTTAGCCCCTAGGGACCATAGCTTCACTGGTGTATTGCTTCAAACCCGTTAGGTCCCAACATAATCTGATCAATATTTTGTCCCAAAAAAACAATTCAGCTCTGGTGAATAAAAAAAGATCAAAGAGGGCGCCATATCAGTGTGGCAAGCTTGTTACATTTGTAACAACATTTTTGCAAGAGTATAAACATATTAATATTATATATAAATATTTACCAGTCCTTTTTCAGCACCTTCGAGTCAAGATAGAATGTTGCAAGTCTTCGCTCCCAATTTGATTTACCGCCCTCCATAATGGTTAACCCCAGTCTGCTCTGAAAAGGCTGCTTAGTTTTTACTTGCAGATAAAGCCAGTTTTAATTCTAAAGCAAGAATCACCCCGACCTTCAGGATTCTGAAGACGTTTTACCAGTCAGCCCGCACAGGAGTGCAGAAAAAAAATTAAGTCTTGTGACCCAGAAGAGAAGTATGGCCAAAAGAGCTGTTGCTATATGTCTCTTTGAAAGCAGTATTAAATCCCAAAGCAAATATTTAATTATTTTGCAGCTTGCCAATTTTTTTTCAGGCTTTCTCTCTTTTACTTTCACTTGGTGATGTGGCCAGTAAGTCTGTTTTTCAACAGAACAAGCTGTCCTGCAGATGTAGCAGTTTTTTGTTGCAAGCCATTGACCACTGACAGATGTGCTTATAATCAGCTTTTATTCACGTATGTAAAATCTTTATCACAAAAGGAACACAACTGGTTTCTGTAAGTGCCTATAAAGTGTTAGAGATCAGTTTTAATTTGTTAGCGTAACACTGGGGAAAGTGTGCTGTTTGGTCTGGCCGGGCCGTGCTCTGCATTTCAGAGAGTATTGAGCTGCAGTTTTCTCCTTCAGCCACTAGAGGGTGCTGGACTGCTCTGTATAGCCTACTTTTGTGAAGTGGAGGCATAAAGTGAAGGGGTGGCCATTTTGCTTATGGTTGAAGTCACGTGGGCTGAAGGATAAGTGAGGCTCCTGAGAGATGGGACACTGAGCAGTCTTTTGGCTGGATGATGATTCGTAGAGTACTACCTGTGGGTCAGATGCATGGCCAGACAGAATTGATTATACACTGCATTAGTTTTAGTCCTAGGGGGCTTTACAACTGTTTTCTGATACACCTATGCATGGGTACCTGTGAACTTAACGGAGTTAGGTCTCCAGAGTAGCATGCACTTGATCATCTGGAGCTTTAAATTTGGGCTGCACTGAAGCGGCATAGAGGGTGCATTTAGGCTGTTTGATGCTTATGTGCTTTACTAGTCCTGCGAAACTAGTATGGAACCAAGTGCAGTTAACTTTGACACAGTTATTTGATGCAACGCTTCTAAAAAGTGGGGCTGGTGCAGCATAGTATTACATTCATAAAACCGGGAGTGCAGCGCTAAATCAAATGTAAACCTTTAACATAACAGAATATGTGACTGATATAAGTCCACTTATACTCTTAATAAGAGTTATGTAGTCCACCATATAATATCAATCGCTGTGAGTATGATCCAGTCTTCTATTGCAGAGGTATGAATAGATTGCCTACTCACCGGAAGCGCAATATAATTGCGCATATCTCGATCGTATACATCCTGGGGTCCTGGGTGGAAACAGCCTGGTGCCAAGATCCTCTGGTGATCCCTCAGTGATATATGGGAAGGTTACAGGTCTGATCACAGGTGTTTAATCCTCAGGTCTGCCGCAGTGCCTAAAAAAACTGGTGCTGAGGTATAAAGGCTCAGTGTCAGGTATGGGGAATAAAGGTGCTCATAGTGTAGTATTGTAAATGATAAATTTATTGTATCAAATAAAACCAATGACGTACATAACCAACTGGAGAGGTTACAAAAGACTGCTATGAGCGATCATAAGAAGCACCTAAACAAGCACTGACCAGTGTGAATCACGTGTGGGCCGCCGGACCTCCTGACCCGGCGGCGTGATGTCAAGGCGTGCAAGGGCTCCTCCTAGACGCATTTCGTGTAAACACACGTCTGCAGTAGGGGTAATGCCATGCAGGCCGGACGTCACATTGGTCATATATATAGAGGAAATAATTTCAAAATTCACGCCAGCGCCATTTTGCCAGAGACCGGCGTACTGCGCGGGCGCCATTTTCCCAGTGATTTGCCGGAAGTTAAAATGGCCGCCGTATGCCTGAGTACGCATGCGCGGGTGTCCCGGCCGCCATTTTGTTGGTTAGAAAACCACTATGTGGCCGCATCGAGGTGTGCATTCACGGGCCGTGCGGCCGCCATTTTCTTGAGGAGGATAATACAGATATGGAGAGACAGCTCAATATTCCGTGTGCAAATAGGATCACAACCCAATGCTTAATTTCAGGTTGTAGTTACCGACAGATGGGACCTAAAGATACCATGTGTGTATAGTAATGCACACGAGCGGGGAATACGGCCGCCATTTTACCGGAGTTCACCGTTCCTTCACTGCAGGTATTAACTCTGCTAGTTGTACACAGGTGTTCATTAAAAACTAGTGACTTCTCAGGAAAGGTACATAGCTGAACATAAAGGACATAAAATGATAAAACAATGTACCCTGATAAATAGAATCAATAAAAACATACAAATATAAAAAAGCTCATAAAACTCATAATAACATATGGCATAAATAGAATATAATAAATATATACATCCATTATTTAATCTAGGAATTTCAATAGTAAGTATCTAAAATACCCACAATAAAGGTCAATAAAAATATATAAAGATTAAAAGATCTGTTAAATAATCTAGAAGCTTCAAAAATCGGTGACAAACTGGTCATACATAGGGTCAGCTAGTGTCAGCTATTATCAATAAAGCACAAAAAATCAATAAACAGAAAATGCTGTACAATAATCCCTCAAAAACTATGTGCAGTCCAAAACCCACAAGTCCAATCTTTAAATCAAATTCTTCTCGTGTTCAAAAATTCCTCCGATAATATACCTCAAAAAGAAAAAATATTCACATAGTGCATTATCCTTTTATATATATCCAAATAATAGTGACTTTATTCAAGTGAATACCCAATCACATTTAATCAGTGAAAAAAAGTGAACAAAGTGGGAAAAAAAAACTGTGAAGCCAAAATAATGAAAAACCACGTGAATGTGAATCACTCTTCAGTGCTTTAATCCAACCAGCACTGTGACACTTCTAAATAAGGAATGCATACCCTTACCAATATTTAGAAAAAAGGAAGCTTTTTCATATATCTTTTCCCAAAGGAAGGTGGGAGACAGTCCTCCTATTGGTCTTTACTCCATATAGTCTGCCTTCATATTACCATCAAGATCCACCAGCCTTGAGACTCCATATATCCATTCCATATAAATATAAGTATACAGGAAACACAAATAGCATAATACCGCCAGAACCAATCTTAGAAATAACTTTAATTAAGGTGCTCACATTTTGACAGCATAAAAACCGCTTTAAAAGGTATTTAGAAATGTTTTACTGCAATCCAGGAAGTGCCCAGGGGAAATCAGACGATCCTCCCTCATCCAAAATGGCCGCCGGTCAACTTCCGGTTCTCGTGTGCGCGTTGACGTCACTTCCCTTGACGCGTTTCGTCATCGACTTAATCATAAGGGATTCAGACGTCAAGCAGGACAGTCCCATTTATAACCCTCCTCCATAAAGCTCCTTTGTTAAGAATATTATTTCTCCCCCTTTATGTCAGTGTCCAGATGGCTGTATAAAAAAGCTTCTCCAATAGTAATAGTATTGCGTAATGAGGAGGCTTTCTTAAAAATAATCTCCGGGTTTTGAGGCAGGGCTGTTGAAAGAATCGGATACTCAAAACCCGGAGATTATTTTTAAGAAAGCCTCCTCATTACGCAATACTATTGCTCCAAATATCATGGACCCCCCCCATACGCCCGACCTTTCTTGAGAACCTTAAAGGTTTCTTTCCGTGTAAAAAATGTCAATTATGCAAACATAGTAGGATGTCAAAGAGGAAAATTTAGTCTTTTACCTCTACTGTAACCGGTAAGGATTATGACATAAATTCTTTCATCTCCTGTAACACACGCTATGTTGTATACCTTCTGGAGTGTCAGTGCCAAAAACAGTATATAGGACAGACTACCAGAAGACTCCGTGACCGATTTCGGGATCACGTTTATAATATTAAAAGGGGCTTCCGGGAGCACTCCTTATCGAGGCATTATAGGGATTTTCATCATAAGGATCCATCTTCCCTTAAAATCATAGGGATTGATGTTGCACAATACCATTTGGCGGGGTACCAATAGGAGTAGGCAGGTTTCACGCTCAGAAACAAAATGGATTTTTGAAATGAAATTTTTGACCCCATTAGGCTTGAATGTGGAAGTGGATCTTAACTGCTTTATTGATAATAGCTGACACTAGCTGACCCTATGTATGACCAGTTTGTCACCGATTTTTGAAGCTTCTAGATTATTTAACAGATCTTTTAATCTTTATATATTTTTATTGACCTTTATTGTGGGTATTTTAGATACTTACTATTGAAATTCCTAGATTAAATAATGGATGTATATATTTATTATATTCTATTTATGCCATATGTTATTATGAGGTTTATGAGCTTTTTTATATTTGTATGTTTTTATTGATTCTATTTATCTGGGTACATTGTTTTATCATTTTATGTCCTTTATGTTCAGCTATGTACCTTTCCTGAGAAGTCACTAGTTTTTAATGAACACCTGTGTACAACTAGCAGAGTTAATACCTGCAGTGAAGGAACGGTGAACTCCGGTAAAATGGTGGCCGTATTCCCCGCTCGTGTGCATTAATATACACACATGGTATCTTTTTAGGTCCCATCTGTCGGTAACTACAACCTGAAATTAAGTATTGGGTTGTGATCCTATTTGCACACGGAATATTGAGCTGTCTCTCCATATCTGTATTATCCTCCTCAAGAAAATGGCGGCCGCACGGCCCGTGAATGCGCACCTCGATAAGGCCACACAGTGGTTTTCTAACCAACAAAATGGCGGCCGGGACACCCACGCATGCGCACTGAGACATACGGCGGCCATTTTAACTTCCGGCAAATCACTGGGAAAATGGCGCCCGCGCAGTACGTCGGTCTCCGGCAATATGGCGCTGGCTCAAATTTTGAAATTATTTTATATATATATATGACCAATGTGACGTCTGGCCTGCATGGCATCACCCCTACTGCAGACGTGTGTTTACACGAAATGCGTCTAGGAGGAGCCCTCGCACGCCTTGACATCACGCCGCCGGGTCAGGAGGTCCGGCGGCCCACACGTGATTCACACTGGTCAGTGCTTGTTTAGGTGCTTCTTATGATCGCTCATAGCAGTCTTTTTGTAACCTCTCCAGTTGCTTATGTACGTCATTGATTTTATTTGATACAATAAATTTATCATTTACAATACTACACTATGAGCACCTTTATTCCCCATACCTGGCACTGAGCCTTTATACTTCAGCACCAGTATTTCAGGCACTGCGGCAGACCTGAGGATTAAACACCTGTGATCAGACCTGTAACCTTCCCATATATCACTGAGGGATCACCAGAGGATCTTGGCACCAGGCTGTTTCCACCCAGGACCCCAGGATGTATACGTTCCAGATGTGCGCAATTATTTTGCGCTTCCGGTGAGTAGGCAATCTATTCATACCTCTGCAATAGAAGACTGGATCATACTCACAGCGATTGATATTATATGGTGGACTACATAACTCTTATTAAGAGTATAAGTGGACTTATATCAGTCACGTATTCTCTTATGTTAAAGGTTCACATTTGATTTAGCGCTGCACTCCCTGTTTTATGATCTTAGTAGAAAAGCCTTGTGGTTCCTTTTAGTGCATTGGTCGCTTTTTGAATGCGCTCACTGACTCACATTTACTGATAGTATTACATTGTTGCATGTCAGGGGGAGGAGCCTGAACATGGCGGCGCAGGAGAGTGTGGAGTAGGCACTCTCCGATAGCTTTTTTTCCCTACTCCGAGTAGCTGCAGTGGATGAACGTCGGAGACCTACCCGTGAGAGGGGGGGGTCTCGGCATTTTGAGTGGTGGCCCGTGCGGAATGAGCTGATGAGGCGTCCATCTCCTGGAGGTCTGTCAGCGGTGATCTTGGATGGAGTGTTAGGTTGCCGGGCAACGAAGAGACGCGGCGCGATCACGTGGTCAGCCGCGGAGGATTGCTGGGAGGAGGAGAAGCTGTCTGGCATCCTAAGGAGGAGGTAGTGAGACGCCGGTGTGTGTTCCCAGCTCAATCTCTGTGGATGTGGGGGCACAGAAGAGACTCAAAGGAATCCCCCCCCCAATGAGCGGACATAGCTAGGGAAAGCAGTCCTAGATCTTCCCTGGGAATGGTTAATAGTAGTCAACAAACGACAGGGAATGGAGATGAGAGAACCTGAAAGAACAACTACAAATGCCAAATAAAAAGATGGCAGAAATGTTTAAAAACTTGGAAAAATCAATAAAGCAAGAGATGGAGATAATACGGAAAGAATTGGGGCAGTTGTCTAGAGTGGAAGAAACAGAGGAAAATTTTAAATATCACGCCCAAATTATTTCAAAATTAGAAAAATGGATAATAGACACTAGGAAAGAACAAAAAAACTGCTTTATATGATGGAGGTTCCAGAAAATAGGGATAGGAGATGTAACCTTAGGATAAGAGGAGTACCAGAGATTTTACAAGGGGAAGATCTAAGCGGGATAACGTGCAAATTTTTAAACTCCATATTGGATAGATCTGCTGCAGAGATGTTTAAATTGGACGGTGTCTATAGAATAGGAAAGTTTCAACAAGAAAGAGGTAAAGAAAAACCGATAGATATAATTGTGCAATTCCATAACTATGGGGACAGAGACGAGATATGGAAGAAGATCAAAGGAAGAACAAGTATTAAGTATGGAGAAATAAATATTCAAATTTTTGCAGATTTAGCAGCTGGGACATTATGGAGAAAGGGATCATTGAAACCCCTGTTAGAACAGATGAAAAAACAAAATGTGCAATATAGATGGGGCCGTTCGGCGTGTTTAATTGGATGAAAGAATGGTGTTGCAGCATTCTTGAGATTTCCTGAAGATATGAGACACTTCTGTGCTAAACTTGACTTGCAGAGAATGGAGATACCGCGATGGGAAGAAGGAGAGACATAGGCTATGGGAAAAGAGGAATGGCAGCTAATTAGAAGGGAAAATAGAGAGTTGATAGAGGGACACTGGGGAGGAGGGGGGGGGGAAGGTGAGCTGTATATGGGCGGAGCTTAACCCCAAGGCTTGAATCAAAGGTGGGATTAGGCCCACAAATGATACGTAGGCAAATAATAAGCCGAATAGGGGGAGGGGGGTTGTGAGAGGGGGAGGTGGGGGGGAGGGAATAGACTGGGAGATGGGTAGTATAGGAAGGTGGGTGGGAGGTGGCGGGGGAGGGACATTAAGGCTGACACTCTGCATGATGGGCGGAGTAATAAAAGTGAAGATTTGGGATGGAGGAGAAGAAAAGAGATATAAGAAGGATGGAAGAATTACAGTTTATAACTTATAATGTAAGTGGGTTGAATTGTCCTGGGATTTAGGTTATTTAAGGAGTTAAAACACAAAGTATCTTCAGTGGTTTTCTTGCAGGAGACACATTTTGAGAGTCAAATGTTAAGTTGAATTCTAGATATATCCAATGTGGTACTATGCAGATTCTCCAACTAAGAGAGCAAGGGGAGTAGCAATAGGGTTTGCAAAGAATATACGGTTTGTGTTGGAGAATAGAAAGACAGATCCTGAAGGGAGATTTTTATTCTTAAAAGGTAAACTACAAGAAATTGAGTGTACAGTAGCTAACATGTATTGCCCAAATAAGAGACCAGAGTTATTTCTGAAAGGTGTATTGAAAAAATTGATGGATTTTAAAAAAGGCCGTTTGATATTTGCTGGAGACTTAAATTTCTGTATGGATCCACAAATGGATATAACCTCTTCTGTGCAGAGAGAAGGGGGGGGGCCTCTGAGAGTATTGAAGAAGGTGATACATGAGTGCCAAGTGGTGGACATCTGGAGAATTATGCATATGAATGATAGAGACTATACCTTCTTCTCAAATGCACGTGAGATGTATTTGAGATTGGATTATATATTGGTAGATCATCAACTTATTGAGTTTTTGGTTAAAGTAGATGCCCCTGTTAAAATGAAACTAGGGTGGGGAAGGCGGTTGACAGGAGGTTCAGGATGGAAGTTGAATGAGGTACTTCTCCTGGATAAGGAGACTGATCAGAAGATTGGGGAAGAGATTAAGCGATTTTTTTTTTTTTTTTTTTTTTTTTTTTTTTTTTTTTAGGGAGAACGATACAGGAGATGTGTCTGTAGCTACAGTGAGTCCCATAAGGTTTATATAAGAGGAATTCTGATTGTGATTGGGGCAAAAAAGAAAAGAGAGAACATTAGTGGGCTTTTAAAGGAAATATTTGACTTGGAACAGATACACAAAAATAGAATAACAAAAGAGATAAGACAGAAGGTAATAAAAGAGAAGAACTAGAGATTTTGATGGAAGAGGAGAAGAGAAGAGCCTTCAATAAAGTGTTAAGTGAGAGGTACAGATGGGGAAATAGACCAGGAAAGTACTTAATGAGAGCCCTGAGGAAAAAGAAAACAAAAACTGCAAGGGAGAATTGGTTCATTCAACTAAAAAGATTGCTAAGGTGTTTAAGGAATATTATAGTAAGTTGTATAATATTCTCTCCCACGACTCTTTAAATAATACTGGAAATGCGAGTAGCAAAAAAAAAAAAAGACATGTCTAAAAAACGCGGGTCTACCGAAATTAAGCGAAGTACAATTGAATTCCCTAGATTCAGAAATTACACAGGAAGAAATAAAAGTAACATTAAAAAGTACTATGACGGGAAAAAGCTCAGGGCCAGATGGTTATACTGTGAGGTACTATGAAAAATATAATTAATACCTAAAATGAAGATATACATGAATGCTTTGGGGGGAGAGATGGAAATGAGGCGAGAATCTCTACAGGCTCATGTGCTGCTTATCCAAAAGGAAGGAAAAGATGCTTCTCAGTGCTCTAGTTATAGACCAATCTCATTACTGAACACAGATAATAAGCTATATGCAAAGGTCTTAGCAAATAGGCTGAAAGATTTAATGCCCGAATGGATAAATGGGGATCAGGTGGGATTTGTTCCGGGGAGGTAGGGCAGAGACAATGGGTTGAGATCTCTGTTGCTCATTCAGAAAAGTAGAACGGGAAAAACTCTGGTGGTGGTGCTTTCAATCGATTCCGAAAAGGCATTTGATAGAGTTGATTGGGGCTTCACGATGGACACTCTGGAAGTCCTGGGGATGGGAGTTAGAATGAGAGAGTGGATAGGAAAGTTTTGTATAGGGAGCCCTCCGCAGTTATTATGGTTAATGGGGAGATGTCAGTCTATTGGGATGTCAAATGGAACAAGACAGGGTTGTCCATTGTCCCCATTGTATGTTTTGTCATTGGAATCTTTGCTGTCAACAATAAGGAAGAATATAGATATAAAGGGAATACAGATAGGAGATATAGAACATAAAGTGGCTGCCTTTGCGGATGACCTGTTATTTTATGTGGGAAACCCCAGGATAACACTCCCAAATTTAATGAAGATATTGAAGAAATATGGGGAGCTATCAAACTTAACAATTAACCCAACAAAAACTGAGATTTTAAATAAATCTTTCAAATAGTGAAAGAAAAGATACAAACGGAATTCTTCTTTATATGGAGAGAAAGAGAAATAAAATATTTAGGGGTAAAACTCACTGCTCCATACAAGAACTTGTATAAACAAGAAAAGCTACAATTTCTGGGGAAATTGTGTTAAGTGTTCTTGCCTCCACCAGCAGTCTACAACTGGAGTGAGCGGAGTAACTGGGTGGAGTGGCTTGAGTAACTGTTGTGTGGTTGGACTGGACAGAGTAACTTTGAGTGGGTTAAAAACTCATGCAACTCACTCTACAGCAAGGGCAGAGAAGAGCGGTTAAAAACAAACTGCTCCAATTTGCTCACTTCACTGACGGTTGCCATCTTCAAACGGTTGTAGTTAAAAAACTTATAAATCCTACACCAAAGAGAATCACAAGACCCAGACCTACATTTTGATGCATAGTATGTCTCTGAAATATTAAAAATGAAGGCACAGTCGCAGTTTAGAAATTGGCCTTCAAATTTCAGGTGTCTAGAGTGGAGTTTGAATGAATGTCAATGGGCGGCATGAGTTGCAAACAAATGGTCATATTTGTGTAGGTGGGCTTGAAAATGAGGGAGTGATGGCAGTTTAGAAATCATGTCCTGATTTTTCAGCTCACACACTAGCTTTGAACATTCCGCTATTCATTCCTATGGGACCAATTTCACCACAAAAAAGCCGATATTTTGTGAACCATTCGGCGAAACGTTCTACAAAGTAATAGCACACCAATCGGGAACAATCCGCACGTTTCGGTAAATTACTGTCTATGGAGTGTAAAAACTGTTTAGGGTTAGGGTGGTAAATTTGGCTATAATAATATATATGTGAGATAACAGTAAGTGGTCTTGCCATGCAAGTACACTTAATTAAACTACATTTCACCGTTAAATGAGATTAAGGAGGAATTAAAGAAATTAGGAGGAGGAAACCCGTCTTGGATAGGAAGCATAAATCTGATAAAAATGGTAATTGTCCCCAAAATCCTATATAGATTTCAAATGATCCCAATTAAACTCCCAGAGGTTTTCTTTAAGGCAATTAAAAAAATGATCAGATATACATGGAGGAATAAAAAACCTAGCATATCCTATGAATTGTTAAGTAGAAATAAAGAGAAGGGTTGATTGGGAGTGCCAGATTTTAAGAGCTATTACAAAGCAGTAATTTTAACGAGAATTTTTGATTGGACGCATAATCCAAAAGGGAAAAGTTGGGTCACAATTGAAAATGAACTTAGTGGAACTAATTTGAGTAGAATTATATGGGTTCCAGCACAATATAGAGGATTAAAAGATAGCACAAGTTTATACACTTTAACCACTTCCAGACCATGACACTTTTACCTCCTTCCTGACCAGTTTTCAGCGCTATCACACTTTGAATGACAATTGACGGTCATGCAACACTGTACCCAAATTAATTTTTTACCATTTTTTTTGAGACAGATAAAGCTTTATTTTGGTTGTGTTTATTCACCTCTGGGATTTTTATTTTTTTTTGCTATGTAAAGTAAAAAGTTCAAACATTCTGAAAAAAGTTTTTTTTTTTTTTTTTTTTAATATATATATATATAAAATTTTGCAAATAATAAATATTTCATCATAAATCTTGGCCAAAATTTATTCTGTTTATCTTTTTAGTAAAAAAAAAAAATCCAAATTAATTTATAGCCAAAAATTATAATTTTTAAACCTCTTTTTTTTTTTACATTTTTATTTTATTTTTTTAAAAACATTTTTACATACTGTCACCCTAGCAGTACAGTGTCACCATGGTGGTGACACTGGTACTACTTGTGGGGGGGGGGGTGATGATTTTTTTTTTTACACTGATTTGCTTTTACATCCATATAGGATGTAAAAGCAATCATTTCTCTTTCTCGCTGTCTGCATTCTTGCAGTCATTGAGAAGTACTGAGTGAGCTGTGATTGGTCACAGCTTGTCACATGGTACAAGGCTGTTGTGAATAGCCTTGTACCATGTGACCTCTGTGATCATTCACAGATTTCACATGTAGTAAGCAATGATGTCACAAGTGACATCTTGCTTACTACTTTGCATGTGATCACTGATTGGCCAATCAGTGATCACATGATCGGGACCTTCTACAGAGGTCCTGTCCGACGATCGGTGTTTCACTGTGTCCGGAGGACACAGCAGGCACCGGATTGCGGTGCTGCGCGCTCCCAGGGAGCGCGCACAAGCAGGGTGCGGGGAGGCCGTTTATAAACGGCCACCTGACCCTGCACTGCCACCGTCCGGCTGTTTATATACAACGGCCGGTCGGGAAGTAGTTAAATGTTTTAACAGTTTGGGATATATTGCACAAACATCAAGTGGGATTTTAACTCTCTATTAATGCCACTGAGGAACACAGTTTTTATCTCCAGATAGGGAGGAGATTACAGGAAAATGGTTTAAGAAGGAGGATGTTCAATTGAGAGATATAATGGTGGGGGGGGGGGGGGGATTGAGATCCCTTAAGGATTTGGAAAAGGGAGAAATTTTCCCTAAGATAGATGAGTGGCGTTGTCACCAATTAAAACACTTTGTTGGGAATCTTCCAAAACCCTTCAGATCTAGAAAGGATTGGAATTTGTTTGAGAGGTTCTTGGAATCACGGGGAGATGGGAAACGCGGCACTGCTAAAATATATAAGATTTTCACTGAATTAGACACAAACACAAAGCCAATGTATATAGCAAAATGGGAAAGATATTTGGGGGCTGTGATAGAAGAGGATACACAGAAGAAAGTATATAGATTAACTCACGAGAATATAAGAGGTGGAAATAAATTACAAGTGTTTGATAAGATGGCAGGTTACGCCGAATGTTGAACATAAGATGAGTGGGGAGAATTCACCATGGAGTTGGCGGGGGTGTGGAGAGATAGGCACGGTATATCACATATTGTGGGAGTGCCCAAAAATTCAAGTATTTTGGAAGATAATAGTTCATTTAATTGGGATGATTACTGAGATTGATATAGGATTGGATCCAGAGACTTGCCTTTTACATAGTACAGAGCAATCAGTGAATAAATTTAAGGAATCAAGTATATGGTATTATCTAAACGCAGCAAAAGGTTTGATACCCAAGTTTTGGCGTAAGACTGAGGTGCCGAAGGAAGAAGATTGGGTAGATAGAGTGAACCAGATTTGTAGGATGGAGAAACTTTACCATATGCATGAAGACAAGATGGGGTCATACTATGTGAAATAGAAAAAATGGGAAGAATTTGGAGTGAAGGTGAGATATAGGAAGCTATAGTGTGTGATATGTGAAAGATCCTCTTGCTTTTGTAGGGAAACTGTGGAGAAACGCAAAGTGGGTAGTATGGGGGGGGGGGGGGGGTAGGGAAGGAAGGTTAGTTGGGAGGGTGTGGGAAATAGTTATAGAAAGGTTAATAAATTAGGGTTTTGTATGTTTTATGAGAATATGATGGAAATATGTATTTTTATCTGAAAAACTAATAAATATTTAAATAAAAAAAAAATTACATTGTTGCATGTATACCTGTGTAGTTGTAGGACCACATCCTTACATGAACTGCATGCTTGCATTTGAACCACATACTTGCATAAACTGCAATAAACATACAGATGGTGCCGCCATCTAAGTGTATCAGTTTAATTAAAAAAAAAAAAGTAAAGGAAAGGGTTTAAATACACTCACAAGGATGAGCATAAATGGGCATGTCATCAGTCCTTATTCGCTGGCAAGCCTTGGTGGACAGCGGGTGGATGGATGGATGAGATGTCTCCTTTAAAACCACTCTGCAGGACTGGTGGAATAGAGCTGGACTCTGTCAATGCACAGCTTAAGTTTGTATGACAGGCTGTGTCTTCTTCCAGCAGAAACTATAGCCACGCTGGAACGCAATCAGTGCTAGGGCCGTAACCGGAAGTGACATACAGTAAGTAGAATAAAAAATAATGTGAATTGCATTACAGAAAGAGTTTGCAATTGCAAATTAGATGCAGACTATTTAGATCAAGGTAAAAGTTTACTTAAGAAATGTTAGTGAGAAAGGTTATGCTGCTAAACAAATTGATCATACTTTTGCTATTTATAAAAATCCTCCTGACAGAACTTGCAGGCTTTCAACTGAAGAAAATCCCACCAGATTCATAACACAATTTCCTTTCAAACACAAATGGATAGAAAATATTTTCGAGAAAAATTGGGGACCCTATTTTGAAACACATATTACCTCCACAGCCATACTTGCAGCATACATGCATGAACTGTATACTTGCGTAAACTGCATAATCTGCATGCTTAAATGGCATAAATGCATACTTGTATATCTGCATAACTACACACCTACAGTTGGCCAATTGTGCAAGTTCTCCCACTTAAAAAGATGAGAGAGGCCTGTATTTGGCATCATAGGTAGACCTCAACTATGAGAGACAAAATGAGAAAAAAAATCCAGACAATCACATTGGCTGATTTGGAAAGAATTTATTTGCAAACTATGGTGGAAAATAAGTATTTGGTCAATATCAAAAGTTCATCTCAATACTTTGTTATATATCCTTTGGTGGCAATGACAGAGGTCAAACATTTCCTGTAAGTCTTCACAAGGTTGGCACGCACTGTTGCTGGTATGTTGGCCCATTCCTCCATGCAGATCTCTAGAGCAGTGATGTTTTGGGGCTGTCGCTGGGCAACACAGACTTTCAACTCCCTCCAAAGGTTTTCTATGGGGTTGAGATCTGGGGACTGGCTAGGCCACTCCAGGACCTTGAAATGCTTCTTACGAAGCCACTCCTTCGTTGCCGGGCGGTATGTTTGGGATCATTGTCATGTTGGAAGACCCAGCCACATTTCATCTTCAATGCCCTTGCTGATGGAAGGAGGTTTGCACTCAAAATCTCACGATACATGGCCCCATTCAATCTGTCCTGTACATGGATCAGTCGTCCTGGTCCCTTTGCGAAGAAACAGCCCCAAAGCATGATGTTGCCACCCCCATGCTTCACAGTAGGTATGGTGTTCTTTGGATGCAACTCGGCATTCTCTCTCCTCCAAACACGAGTTGTGTTTCTACCAAACAGTTCTATTTTGGTTTCATCTGACCATATGACATTCTCCCAATCCTCTTCTGGATCATCCAAATGCTCTCTAGCAAACTCCAGACGGGCCCGGACATGTACTGGCTTAAGCAGGGGAACACGTCTGGCACTGCAGGATCTGAGTCCCTGGCGGTGTAGTGTGTTACTGATGGTAGCCTTTGTTGCGTTGGTCCCAGCTCTCTGCAGGTCATTCACTAGGTCCCCCGTGTGGTCCTGGGATTTTTGCTCACCGTTCTCGTGATCAATTTGACACCACGGGGTGAGATCTTGTGTGGAGCCCCAGATCAAGGGAGATTATCATTGGTCTTGTATGTCTTCCATTTTCTAATTATTGCTCCCACGGTTGATTTGTTCACACCAAGCTGCTTGCCTATTGCAGATTCAGTCTTCCCAGCCTGGTGCAGGTCTACAATTTTGTTTCTGGTGTCCTTTTGACAGCTCTTTGGTCTTCACCATAGTGGAGTTTGGAGTGTGACTGTTTGAGGTTGTGAACAGGTGTCTTTTATACTGATAACAAGTTCAAACAGGTGCCATTGATACAGGTAAGGTACAGGTCTGTGAGAGCCAGAAATCTTGCTTATTTGTAGGTGACCAAATACTTATTTTCCACCATAATTTGCAAATAAATTCTTTCCAAATCAGCCAATGTGATTTTCTGGATTTTTTTTCTCATTTTGTCTCTCATAGTTGAGGTCTACCTATGATGCCGATTACAGGCCTCTCATCTTTTTAAGTGGGAGAACTTGCACAATTGGTGGCTGACTAAATGCTTTTTTGCCCCACTGTATGTACCTACATTAGTGCATACCTGTGTTCCTGCATATCTGCATTCATGCGTGACTGCATAGCTGTAGGCAGACCAACATGGCTATGGATCTGCATTCATGTGGGACTGCATAATTAGGTTTTAGCAAATATAGTTGCTACATACTATAATAATAATATGATTTAAGGGGTTTGCATTTCCCAATAGACTAGTGGCGTCAGGTGTATCTGGGGGCACTGTGTTTGGAATTCCTTGCAATGGCTTTGGCAGCTGAATGTGCCTGATCTTGCCTGAGCTCAGAAGCTAAACAAGGTTGACCTGGTTAGTACTTGGATGGGAGACTGCCTGGGAATACCAGGTGCTGTAAGCTTTTCCCCTCAGAGTCTGAGGCTACTGTGTTTTGGGAAGTATCTCGGACCAGAGGATGCTAGGGTAGTCTTTGAAGTATTGCTCTGTCTTTAGCAGCAGAAACCGGATAGGTTAAGTACGCCTTTTTGGGACTTTCTGGGTTTGCCACAGAGTTATCAGGTTTTTGCCTTGCCTTTTCTGTTGTAGCAGAAGTTATGGGCTCATTATTGTAAGACACTTGACTGATTCGCGGGCCCAAAACAAAAGGGGAAAGTGAGGTCTAGCTTAGATCTCAAGGCACTAAACAAATTTCTAAATGTCTCTGTTTTGGATAGGATTGATCCTATCAGTGGTGGCCTACCTGCAGGAGATAGATTTCTAGCTTCCATTGTCGTCAGTGACGCATATCTGCATGGGCCAATTTTGACAGGTTCATCAAAGGTTGCTGCAACTTCCAGTAGCAAATTGGCATTTTAGTTTTGTGGCACTAGATTTCGGGCTGGCCACAACCCCCTGAGGTTTCACAAAGCTCTTAGCCTGGTGTTGGGCTTGCTGAGGAGACGGGGTATCATTCTCAGGATATGATCTTTTGCTCAGGGAGCAGTCAGTTCCAAGTTTAAAATGAAATATACGAAGCAGGAGGTAGCCTTCATTACGTCTATCCATGAATTTCCTGGGGAAATGGTGTCTACATTAAAGTGGTTGCTTACGTCCCATTCCACTCCATGATTTTTGTAGAGGGACATTCTGTCTGTCTGGAATGTGAAGGTCTAAGCATTGGATTGCTGGAAGGCTCTGTCCCCGGGATATTGCAGAGTTCTAATTTTTCCTTCCACTGATTATGGAAGATGATATACACCAATGCCACCCTCTCCAGTTGAGGGGGGTGGCTACAGTTCAGAGGAGAGAATACTGCCCATTAATATATTGGCACTTTGGATTAATATCCACCTTGCTCTGGATTATTGAATGAACCAGTGGTACAGGTTGTGGTCCGTGTTCAGTCCGACAATGCCACGGCAGTGGCATATCTCGGCCACCAGAGTGGCACCAGTAGTCATGTGGCTCAGGACAAGGTGAACCACATTCTTCTTGGGGCAGAACAGCGTGTGCTGTCTCTATCAGCAGTACATATTGCAGGTGTAGAAAACTGGCAGGGTTTTTTTTTTCCAGTTGTCAGGTGCTAATACCGACTCTGTGGTCCATGTATCCCAAGATGTTCTCAGCAATATGCCTGCTTTGGTGAACTCTAGATGTGGATCTACTGGCTTCCAGAGTGTACAACAAGTTGGAAAGGTGGTGTCCAGGACCAGAGTCCCACTGGCAATAGGGGAACAGTTATCCCTAATCTATGACTGCCCTCCCCCCCCTTTTCAACTATTGCCATGTCTTTTGCGCAGGATCCAGGGAAGGGAGTGGTAAAAGTGGTAGCCCGCCTAGCACAGGAGGGCTTCGTACACCGACATAGTGAATCTGACTGGGGATGCTCCTTGGACACTTCTGGTCCGGCCAGACCTATTGTCTTGGGTCTAATAGTGTATCCTGCTTTACGATCACTAGTATTGAAGTCTTGGCTATTGAAGCTCAGGTATGGAGCTTCAATAGCCAAGATAAGGTATATTGGGGGTGCTTGGGTCCTATTTTCTCAACACTGTTGACCACCAGGAAGGCGGCTTCAGGGAGCTTCTATTACAGGACCTTGAAATCTTATTTGCCTGGTGTGAAACTAGGAGGTGGCTTCCGCAGAAAGGTGTGATTGGGAGGTTTTTGTCCTTCAATCTGGAGGAGAAATTAAATTGGCTTTAAATACCATCTAAGGGTCATATTTTGGCTCTGTCGTCCCCCCCCCCCCCCCCCCCCCAGAGACCATTTGTTTCTCACTTCTTGACTCGTACTTCGTGCAGGGTGTAATGTGGACAGTCCCTTTTATCGGGTCACCCTTGTGTCCTTGGGACCTCAACTTGGTTTTGGCTTTCCTTGCAGAAGCCACCTTTTGAACCAATTCACGGGACTCCGTTAGTCCTTTGACTTGGAAGGTGGCTTCTTTGATTGCTATCACTTCGCAAGAGTCAGCTAGTGGCTCTTTCATGTAATGAGCCATTCTTTGTCTTGCATAATGATAAGGTGATGTTGCGTCCTCATCCATCTTTCTTGCCTAGAGTAGTTTTCACCTAAATCGGGACAATGTCTTGCCTTTCTTTTTTTGCTAGTTGGCAGGGGAAAGACTGCTGCATGCTCTGGTTGTAGTTCTGGGCGATCAGGATTTACTTGAGTTTGTTGGCACAGGTCAGGAATCCTAGTTTGTGCTGCCAGATGAGCCAAAAAAGGGCAGGCATCATCCAAGTCAATTATTTCTCAATGGATCTGCCAGTTAAGCATTCAAGCCTATGGTTTGAAAGGGCAAGGTTCCACCCTTTTGGGAGAGAGCACACTCTGCCAGAAGTGTAGGAGCCTCTTGGGCAATTTGCCATCAGATGTCATTTGCTCAGGTTTTCAAGGTTGAATCTGATCTTCAGTAAATACATTCACGATGTTCTACCAAGTGAACGTTCGAACTACAAGAGGATGCAGTCCTTGGCTGCAGTGTATTATGGATGGGAGAATAGGTCCTTGGACTGATGATGGTGTGTGGGATTTGTGTCTCCCTCCCTACAAATGTATTGCTTTGGGACATCCCAGATAGTAATAATTTTATAGCCTGCTCTGTGTCCCGTGATGTGCTATAAAGAAAATTGGATTTTTTTCTACATACTTACCTGTAAAATCCATTTCATGGAGTACATCGCAGAACACAGAGGTCCCTCCCCTCTTTTTAGAATTTCATTGCTTGCTTTAGAACTGAAAAAGTACTCCCTGTATAGGAGGGGTTTTATAGGGGAGGACTTCCTGTTTTGAGCTGACAGTGTCCATTTACCTATTAAAGGGAAGTGACGTCAGACGCACACAGGAACCGGAAGTGAAGCAGCGGCCATTTTGGAAAGTGGAAAGGAGCATCTGTTGCAGCCTGGACGTTTCCTGGATGGCAGAAAGGTTTGAATAACCTATATAAGGCAGCTTTAAAGGCTATGTCAATGTGAGCATTTCAATTAAAGCTATTTTATGGTGTTTTTGGCAGTATTACACTATTTATTCCTCATATATGGGCATTTTGATGGAGCATGGTGTATGGAAGCACATGGAATACTATTACTGATGGACCCAGGTGTCATCGTGGGAGTGGTGGTAATCCTTGTGGATTTCTCTAGGAGGGCTATGTTTTCATCTGGATGGCAATAAGGCGAGATAATACAATTCTTATGTAAAATATACTTGTGAGCCACTGAAGGATACAAATATCTGTGTATATATAAACAATATGTTGCAGGCGTCCTTGCTCACCCTCACGTGGTGTGCGTCATAAAAGATAGCAAAAAATGTGTTGGGTGCCGCGCTCTATTTATTATTTTAAAATTAAAAAATTATTATTTAAACCAATGTGTGTTAATCTCTCTTAATTATCACCATGAATGAACATTCGTGCACCTTGTGCCAAAAAAAATAAATAATAAAATAAGAAATAAAAAACAAAATAATTATAAATAAAAATAATAGTGATTACAAAAAATTTAAGGATAAATAGTCCCATATGCAGTGAGATGAAGTCAAATTCCTTATAAGTTCAGCGGAAGAATGAATGCAGTATACTCTCTGTCAGGGATCGCGGCGTCCTGTCGGCCGGCGCATGCGCGCTGGCAACGGCTCACGCCGGGATACAAGCACTAGGTCCCGGCGAGCCGCGGATGACAGGACGCCGCGCATGAGCAGTGGGAGCCGGGGGGGCACCTCGGGCGGCCAATGACAGCCCGGGGGCGCGTCCTGGGCGGCCAATGACAGTGCAGGGCGCGATATTTAAAGATGCCCTGCACTGTCACTGATTGCCGCAAGGTCTTCTGAGTTCCTGAATCCTGTACCTGTGTTTTTGATCCTGATTGACCCTGACTCTACTCTCTCCTGCATTTTGACCCGGATTGTCCTGACTACTCTACTCTCTCCCGCATTTTGACCCGGATTGTCCTGACTACTCTACTCTCTCCCATCCTGACCCCCGGATTGTTAAACCTATCTACGGACTGACTTCTCCTGCTGACCCTGCGAGTGACCTGACGATTCTCCGCCTGCCGATTCTGTACCACGCCTCTCCCACGGGACCACTGCTCGCAATCTATCCTGCTGGGCCCTGCCGTCCTCCTCACATCTGGCTCTTCCGGTACCAATACATCCCCAGAGGTTCCCCCTGCCACTGGTGGGCCTGCTCAGAGGTCGTGACCTGGTCCTGGTCTGTTTCAAGTCCATCCCCACCATCAGGGGCCCTGGTGAAAGCACAGACCGGGACTTAGACTCCACGCTTTGGGTAGGTCTGTCAAGTGGGCAGCCAGCAGCACCACCTGGCGGATCATAACACTCTCCTTTTTGCTGGCATATACAGTCAGGTCCATAAATATTGGGACATCAACACAATTCTAACATTTTTGGCTCTATACACCACCACAATGGATTTGAAATGAAACAAACAAGATGTGCTTTAACTGCAGACTGTCAGCTTTAATTTGTGGGTATTTACATCCAAATCAGGTGAACGGTGTAGGAATAACAAAAGTTTGTATATGTGCCTCCCACTTGTTAAGGGACCAAAAGTAATGGGACAATTGGCTTCTCAGCTGTTCCATGGCCAGGTGTGTGTTATTCCCTCATTATCCCAATTACAATGAGCAGATAAAAGGTCCAGAGTTTATTTCAAGTGTGCTATTTGCATTTGGAATCTGTTGCTGTCAACTCTCAAGATGAGATCCAAAGAGCTGTCACTATCAGTGAAGCAAGCCATCATTAAGCTGAAAAAACAAAACAAACCCATCAGAGAGATAGCAAAAACATTAGGCGTGGCCAAAACAACTGTTTGGAACATTCTTAAAAAGAAGGAACGCACTGGTGAGCTCAGCAACACCAAAAGACCCGGAAGACCACGGAAAACAACTGTGGTGGATGACCGAAGAATTCTTCCCCTGGTGAAGAAAACACCCTTCACAACAGTTGGCCAGATCAAGAACACTCTCCAGGAGGTAGGTGTATGTGTGTCAAAGTCAACAATCAAGAGAAGACTTCACCAGAGTGAATACAGAGGGTTCACCACAAGATGTAAACCATTGGTGAGCCTCAAAAACAGGAAGGCCAGATTAGAGTTTGCCAAACGACATCTAAAAAAGCCTTCACAGTTCTGGAACAACATCCTATGGACAGATGAGACCAAGATCAACTTGTACCAGAGTGATGGGAAGAGAAGAGTATGGAGAAGGAAAGGAACTGCTCATGATCCTAAGTGTACCACCTCACCACCATGGTGGTGGTATTGTCATGGCGTGGGCATGTATGGCTACCAATGGAACTGGTTCTCATGTATTTATTGATGATGTGACTGCTGACAAAAGCAGGAGGATGAATTCTGAAGTGTTTCAGGCAATATTATCTGCTCATATTCAGCCAAATGCTTCAGAACTCATTTGACGCCGCTTTACAGTGCAAATGGACAATGACCCAAAGCATACTGCAAAAGCAGCCAAAGAGTTTTTAAGGGAAAGAAGTGGAATGTTATGCAATGGCCAAGTCAATCACCTGACCTGAATCCGATTGAGCATGCATTTCACTTGCTGAAGACAAAACTGAAGGGAAAATGCCCCAAGAACAAGCAGGAACTGAAGACCGTTGCAGTAGAGGCCTGGCAGAGCATCACCAGGGATGAAACCCAGCGTCTGGTGATGTCTATCCATTCCAGACTTCAGGCTGTAATTGACTGCAAAGGATTTGCAACCAAGTATTAAAAAGTGAAAGTTTGATTTATGATTATTATTCTGTCCCATTACTTTTGGTCCCTTTACAAGTGGGAGGCACATATGCAAACTGTTGTCATTCCTACACCGTTCACCTGATTTGGATGTAATTACCTTCAAATTAAAGCTGACAGTCTGCAGTTAAAGCATGTCTTGTCCGTTTTCATTTCAAATCCATTGTGGTGGTGTATAGAGCCAAAAATTTTAGAATTGTGTCGATGTCCCGATATTTATGGACCTGACTGTACTGTGTAGCTGCAATGGTTAACAATAGAAGCTGCTTTGTGAATCACTGTGGTAAACGAGATCTCTCCTTCCCCCACACTCTCCTTAATCCAGCTCTCCTCCCATGGATCATAAGGGGAATAAAAAGAAGTACATAGTGTCTTATCCGGGGTAAAAAGCTTTAATGTACGCTAGTAATACACTCACATGAGTTTAAAAAGGAATGCGCTTTTCATATTTATAACCACGGGTAGCGGTGAGACCAGCCTTGTTGGTCTGCCTACACACACTGTCAATACTCGCCGTGTCTGAATGCGGATGCGTGGTGACGTCACTGCCCCTCCCCTACGCCTTACGCTACAGGGACTCGTAGCTTCCTCTGTGGGATGTAGTTTTACGCATCACCTTGCCTGAGCTCTTTTTATATCATTACGGCGCCATTTTGTTGTGGTTCTGGTGGATGCTTCCATCTTTATGGGGTCTAAATCTAATACAAAACACCTGTTGTTATTAAATGTTACTCTGTTATATAGTTGCAATTTATGTCCCAGCATCCTACGGCTTGACTGTCAGTGTGTACACCGCACACCCCCAGGCTGATTCAGCAGTAATTTAGCAACATAATATATAATAATATTACGATTCCTATTAAATATAAACAAAAATTTTAATTATTTCTTAATTTATAAACATTATTTTAATAACATAAATTAAAATCATGAATATATTAAAAAATCACAAACATAAATAAATTAAATATTTAATACTAGTTAATATACATTCCCCATAAACACATGTTAAACAAATTAGTATTTATTCCAGCCCCATTTTATATTTTTTTATTATTTATTAGTACTCAACCCACTAATTCATGAATCATACTAGAAATGTTATAATTTTACAGAATCTTTATTAATCTTAGAATTACCATAATTAACGTAATCAGTCCAAAATTGTCTTCTATCCAAATATTACATCTATAGGTAAATTCACTCTACATTAGTGCGATATCACCTATAGAGTATATATTTATTTTAATTTTCTTCCCACATGTTTACTTAGGATCTATATTAGTATATTATCTGCATGGCTCTCAATGGTCACTCAGAAAGCATGAAAGGTCAAATTCTTTATTTAACCTCCTCGGGGCCAGACAATCCATCTCATAAATCCAATGAGATTCTTTTTTGCTAATTTCTCTAATTAGATTATCCCCTCTCCAATGTGCATTATGCTTCTCCACACCCCAAAATTCCAGATCTTCTACCCGATGTTCATGAAAATGACGAAAGTGCAATGATACGTTCTGGTATCTGTATCCTTTTATGATATTTCTAACATGCTCTTTTATACGTTCTTTTAATGGTCTTTTAGTTCTTCCAATATAGATTTTATTACAGGGGCATTTTAATGCATATACTACCCCCTTCGTTTCACAGGATATAAATTGTTTAATTCTGTATATTTTTCCATTTGTGGGGTTAGTGAATTCCAACCTGTGTTTGGGGTTGTTTTTTGCTCTTATGCAGCTGTAACATCTGCCACATTTGTAGAATCCTATTCCTTGGAAGAAAGTGTTATTTTTATTTATTGCTGGTGGATTCAGTATATTCTTGACAATTTTATCACGGATATTAGGGGCTTTTTTATAGATATATCTAGGTTTTTCTGAAATTATTTTTCAGATCCTTATCTAATTTCAATACATCCCAGTGTTTATTAATTATCTGTTGTACATCTTTATATTGCTTATTGTATGGCATTACAATAGCTATATCATTGTTTAGAGTATTATTCTCTATTGATGCATTTATCAGTAAATTAGTTCTATCTAGTGCCTCAACATGCTTTCTTTCTTCCTCCTACTTTTTCTCTCTTGTACCCTTTGTTGATAAATCTTTTCAACAGAATGTCACTTTGTTCTTGATAGTCTGTAATGTTTGTGCAATTTCTTCTCAGTCGCATAAACTGTCCTCCTAGGTATATTTCTAATCCATGATTTATGGTGGCAACTATGGGTGGGTATATATGCATTTGTCAGTATTCTTGAAATAATTTTTTGTATATATCTGTGATCCCTTTTTGATTAGCCATATATCTAAGAAATTAATCTTTTTCACAATCAAAAGAAAGCATTGGTACTGTACCATAGATTTATAGATGACATAGTATTAATTTGGGAAGCAAATGACAATTCATTAATTGATTTTTATAAGAACTTAAATATTAACAATCAAAATATAACATTAAGTTGGAATATAAGCAATATAGAGATTCATTTCTTAGATATATGCATCCGCATTCAGACACGGCGAGTATTGACAGTGTGTGCAGGCAGACCAACAAGGCTGGTCTCACCGCTACCCGCGGATATATATATGAAAAGCGCATTCCTTTTTAAACTCATGTGAGTGTATTACTAGCGTACATTAAAGCTTTTTACCCCGGATAAGACACTATGTACTTCTTTTTATTCCCCTTATGATCCATGGGAGGAGAGCTGGATTAAGGAGAGTGTGGGGGAAGGAGAGATCTCGTTTACCACAGTGATTCACAAAGCAGCTTCTATTGTTAACCATTGCAGCTACACAGTATATGCCAGCAAAAAGCAGAGTATACTGCATTCATTCTTCCGCTGAACTTGTAAGGAATTTGACTTCATCTCACTGCATATAGGACTATTTATCCTTAAATTTTTTGTAATCACTATTATTTTTGTTTATAATTATTTTGTTTTTTTAATATTTATTTATTTTTTTTGGCACAAGGTGCACGAATGTTCATTCATGGTGATAATTAAGAGAGATTAACACACATTGGTTTAAATAATACATTTTTAAATTTAAAATAATAAATAGAGCGCAGCACCCAACACATTTTTTGCAATAAGGCGAGATAGTTATTGATTATTGGTAAGGGTATTCACTCCTTAATTGAATTAGAAGTGCACACTGTTTTTGATTAATTTTTTATTTTTTTTTGGCCTTGAAGAGACTTACACGTTTTGTTTCACTTACGTTTTTCACTTATTTTTCACTGAATAGGATCACTTGTGTGTTACACACTAGAGTGATTTCACATATTGTTGATAAGATTATATAAAGGATAATGCACTATGTATTATTTCTTTTCCTTTTGAGGTAACGCTTGTCGTGGAAGCTGCTGGGAGGCTCAATTAATTTGGACATTTTTTTTTCATATTAACAATTTTTATTGATTTTCCACAAAGATATATAGATATAGATATATAGATATAGATATAGATATATAGATATAGATATATAGATAGATAGATAGAGATATATATATATATATATATATATATATATATATATATATAACATCACAGGAGAAAAAAGAAGCACATTGATGGTCAAATCTGCATGGTTACGAACACAATAATGACATATAGTTACACTGAGGAGGCTGTCAAAACTAAACATCTGTAGAAAGGCGGAGGAGAAATCGTCCCATGGGTGCCACACTGAAGGACATTTTTTTTAATCACTTGTATTACACAGGAAGGACATTTTGTGTGGATTTTTTTCTTTTGTTTATTTTTATTTGAATTTTGGACTTTAATTTAGATTTTATTTTACACTTTTTAAAATTTTTGCTTGGTGGGAATTATTTATTTGTTGGTATAATTTTTGGCATTTTCCAAATTATCATTTGCATCTTCAGGCGGAGATTATGCTATAATGGGATTTGTTAGTATAATAATTTTGGAAGTGGTATTATTATAATTATATAGAAATTTGATTTTTTATTGTGTATGTTTTGTAGCAGAAAGTGAAATTTTTTTTTTTAAATTTCGGGTTTTTTTTCTTTCCGCTTACATCGCAAAAAAAAAAAACTAGTGATCAATAACCACCATATAAAACACTATTTGTGTGGGGAAAAAAATATAAATTTTGTTTGGGTACATTGTTATATGACTGCACAATTACCAGTTAAAGTAGCACAGTTCCAGATAGTAAACTTTTGCCTGGTCATGAAGGGGGTAAAATCGTCTGGTGCTTAAGTGGTTATTATTGTACCTAATCTTGATTTATTATTTTAATTACAGAGCTTAGATGAAGTTACCAAGAGTGAATTTGGCCGCAAGATTCGAGAAGGGGTTGAGGAAGCAGCCAAAACTGCCAAACATTCAGCTGATTCTGTTACAAAAGGAGGGGAGATGCTGGGAAAGACAGCTGCATTCAAAGTAATTTCTCAGGTAATACAAACAAATGTATTCAATTATGGAGGTGTATATGTAAAACGCTGATGAATTCAGGCACATTTTTATATTGACTATCCAAAATGTTGCCAGCAGCCTTCTCTTGATTTGATGAACATTTCTGACAGAGTAACAATATTTTTACACAAATATGCAGTGCTGTCTATAGTGTAAAACCCCTGTGTGTTTTTCTCTCTCTGTAACCGCTTCCCGCACACCCGCCCACAATGTACTGCGGACGGGCAGTAGCTGCAGGTAAAACGACGTACCCGTACGTCGCTTTGATCGTCTTGGTTTTAGAGCGCGCATGCACACTGACCCCCACTGTCATTCTTTGTAGGAGATGTGTGTCAGCAGATCTTGGCCAGTGATTTTGGGCGGAACTCTTCTGGGCTCCTACAGCGAATGGAGATATAGAGCAGTGCACTGCGCCCACACACGTTGGGGACATTTTAACCCCTTGATAGTCACATTTAAGCCCCTGCCAGTGTCATTAGTACAGTGTCAGTGTACAGTATTTTTCACTGATCACTGTGTTAGTGCCACTAGCGACGTAAGATAGCGTCAGGGTCAGTTTGCGTCCCCCCCCCCCCCCCCCCCAGCTAGGGTCAGCTAGCATTAGCTTGCCTGCACACTATCGCACGCACACTATAGGTCGTTGATCACCGTCATTACTATATAGTGTTTGTACGGATCAATATATTGATCACGAACAAAACTATACCAGTGCCCCCTTAGTATTAATGTCCCCAAAAACACAGTGTTAGCAGGATCATCCCCATTTGCTGCCAGCAATAGCGTTTAACCCCGACATTCCCCCCCACCCCTTTCAAGAAGTGCAGTGTCAGTATAATTTCTGATCACTGTCGCCTGTAATACGTTGCACTCAAAACAGCAGTGTTCACAGAATCAGGCCTGATCTCTGTTGGCACTTGCCGGTAAATTTTTGTGTAGCGCTTCAAGCAGTCCCTGACAGCCAGGTGCTCTTTTTCCCGTGAGTCGCACTAGGTACCTGTAAATTTAGAGTCCAAATTGTCCGACGA
>NW_028318202.1:1642500-1682672 GCF_062004578.1 Staurois parvus
ATGGATTTTACAGGTAACTATGTAGAAAAAAATCCAATTTTTTAATGGATTTTGAGTGCGTTTGTATGAAAGTTTTTTTAGTTCTCAGTTGTGGTCCGTGACTGTTGATGTTTGTTTTGCAACATTTGACACTTTTATTTAATAATCTGTGAATTTTGATCACATTTTTACATTGTTTATTCATTATTATCTCTCAGCGACACAGAACCATTCACGTTCTTTTCACAGTATTGATATTTCATTTCATATTATTATTAAAAGGTTTTGTTATATTACAGTGCAGCACCTGTATATTACATTTTGAGTTTGCATCATTTTGTGCTAGCATCTAATTGTATTACTGTAGCACAACCCACATATAATATATATTGTCACCTGATATAGATAATCCTATTCTTGCTAAAAGATTACTTCCATTGCTTTTAGCCCTACTATTGTGTGTAGATTCCATGGAGAGTGATTCATTACATTTCCAGAATGTCCTTCCTGTTTTTGAATAATATACAGAATTTATGAGTTAAAGCATGGTTGGTGAATCAGGCTTGGGAAAGGTGCCTTTTGTGCATTGCCTTTTGGATGTGAGCTCCTCTATAGAATTCCGTTTAGGCACACATTGAGGCAGCCACTGAAGGAAAGGGGTCCCACCCCACAATCACACTTCCTTATTGAATGGGTCTCTTCTACCTTACATGTGGGATCTGTTCTCCCATTCAAGGCATAATCATCTACTGCAGGTGCTTGCTTTTGTGGCAAGTCCTCCAACTCCAAGCCTATCAAAAAT
Organism: Staurois parvus; assembly: GCF_062004578.1. Taxonomy (NCBI): domain Eukaryota; kingdom Metazoa; phylum Chordata; class Amphibia; order Anura; family Ranidae; genus Staurois; species Staurois parvus. The sequence continues at coordinate 1,643,282 of NW_028318202.1, forward strand.
CTGCTTTTTTCACATTGAATGGAATGGGCACATTTGCTCCAGTTTAAAACAGAGAAGTTCCTCTAAATACAAAAGGCATGGTTATTCTTACTGGATCTGTGGTGTACTTTGTGTATTTCTTTCAGATGTATGCAGTAATCCAGTATGAAAGTTGCCTTTTTGCAGGAGCTTTAAAGACTGTTCAAATCTGATCCTCCCCCCTTTGTGCAGGGTAACTGGTCTTGTCCCTCCTACAGCTCTGCTCTTTGCACAGGCTATGTATAGCACAGTGATGATGTCACTGCTACGTTTACAAGGTAATAACTGGGTTTGCAAAGGTGCACACAGAGAGGATTTGAATCCTTTGTGACTGCTAAGGAATATATTTAAATTGGTGTTTTTGTGCCTGGACTTGAACTTGAAATTAGAGCACCAAGTTAGTGATTCATATGTTTCTAAAAATATTTTCATGTTAATTAGCAGTACTGTGTAAGAGAATTGCATGCAGTTCAACAATGCCTCCGTCACTAAATAAATATACTGTATGCTAGCACATCAACTTGTTCTTGGGGATATTTCTGATGAAATAATATAAATTGAATTGGACTCCATCATCAGTCTGGTGCTATCCTCTTCCTACATCTAATGGTCATAACATGTAGTAGAAATTTCTGATGGGAAGACAGTACAGAATTGGAAATCCTTTGGCAGATAAAGGGTTGCAAACATGTATTTCAATGTCTTATTTGTTTACCCCCCCCCCCCCTTCCCCAGAAGTAGCATAAGTACCTGAATAATAATATGATACTTATGCCATTGCAGTTTACCTGGATCTTTAAACTGAAGTTTTGTTTTCTTCTGGGTTCAGAATCTTTGTGCTTACACCGTACCATGCAACAGTCTTAGCCATGTGTGGAAAAATGCTGTGAATAAAGAATGCTGTCAGAAATAGAAGTGTTAGTTTGTTTTTATCAATTAACAAAATGGAAAGTAAATGAATAAAAGAGAAATTCAAATCAATATTTGGTGTGACCAGCCTTTGCCTTCAAAATAGCATAAATTCTTCTAGGTTCACTTGCAGACAGGTTTTGAAGGAACTCTTAGATAACTAATTACAGATCTTCTGTGGATGTAGGCTGCCTCAAATCCTTCTGTCTGTTCATGTATTACCCAGACAGACTCAATCTTTGAGATGAGGTTTCTGTAGGAGCCATGCCATCACTTCCAGGACTCCTTGTTCTTCCTTATACTGAATTATCAATTTATTTTTTCGTTCTGTCACCAGTCAGTGTCCCTAATCACCACCACACCAGTTTTAGGCTGACGTTGTACTGCACTGGTGACAGTATGTAAAAAAAAATTGTGAAAATAATTCAATTTCTTCATTTTCTGAAAAATTATTACAAAAAATTACTTAAACTCACCATGCCTCTAATAAAATACGTCGGACTATCTACTTTGCAAAAAGGGGTCATTTGGGGGATATCTGTACTGTTCTGACATTTTTGGGCCTCAAGAAATTAGATTGGCTGTCAGTACTTCAGGATTGATCAGTTTTCGGATATATTCCATAGTTTGTGAACTCTAACTTTCCTACAGATTAAATAATAAATACTTATTTGGGTTATTTTCACCAAAGAAATGTAGCAGAATACATCTTGGCCTAAATTTATGAAGAACAATTATTTATTTGCTAACTTTTGTAACAGAAACAAACTTTTTTTTTTTTTTTTTTTTTTCATTTTCAGCCTTTTTTTGTTAATTTAGCAGAAAATAAATACCCCAGGGATGATTACCACCAAAAGAAAGCTCTAGTTGTGTGAACAAAATTATAAAATTTTAGTTTGGGTACAATGTTGCATGACGCAATTATCAAAGTGGGAGAGCGCTGGGCAGGAAGGGGGTAAAAGTTCCCAAGATTGAAGTGATTAATAACTGTCCGCAAGTGTACCTAGAAGATTTGATGCGGTTTTGAAGGCAAAGGGTGGTCATGCCCAATATTGATTTGATTTGGATTTCTCTTCTGTTCATTTACTTTTCATTTTGTTCATTGATAAAAATGAACTATTAACACTTCTATTTCTGAAAGCATTCTTCATTTACTGCATTTTGTCATACCTACCTAAGATTATTACACAGTACTGAATCTCATTGTAATATCCTGCTTTGAATTGTTTGTTTTTAATAGTTGTTGCTGTTAAAATCTGTGAGTAGCAAATAAAAATGCAGTTAAATCAAACCAAATCAAATAAAGAATATCTGTTGGAAAACTCACTGCCAACCCTTTCTTTAATTTTGCTGTCCCCAGTTTATTGTACTAATCACCTTTTTATTTTATATTTTCCTTAAAAGTGATGACCGGCGCAAACAGCATGAAGAAGACAGAAAACTCAAGAGAGACAATGCTGTTGGAAAACGGAGAGGCGTTGTAATGTAGTAAAAACGTAGCTATTTTATATGTATATTTTTGTACATATTTTGTGTTAAATTTAAAATCCTTAGCTATCCACCATTCTTTTATATTTTTACATACTGGGAAAGTTAGGAAATTTAATTTTTTTGCCTGTGTTTTGTTTTAAATGTACTTTCAATTATATAATCTTTGCTCTTCTTCAGTGTTGTTTTTTGTTTTGTTTTTTTTAATTCTTTTATTTATGTATTCGTTTATATAGTCAGGGATTACACACTACAATGTATACAGAAAGACAAATGGCATTAAATGAATCAAAGTAAGGATGTACAAGAGTAAACTGTCAGCATATGTTACGAACAGGTACAAGCAACAACATAATAGATCAGTATGTGTGTCTCCAAATAGCCTACCAGGAAGCGCCTGAGGACAGGGACCACGCGAACATAACCATATACAAAGCTAAAAGAATGACCTGGTCACCGAAGGTGTCTTGTATTCCAAAAAGACGTGGGGGGGCCCTGTTCAGAGAATCGGGCACCGCACAGAAAAGGCACATCTGGTATATATCGCTCTATAAAATGGGGAACCAATGAATAAAACTAGAATGGGAAGGGGGAATCAAGTGGAGAAGAAGGCAGGGAGTAGGAAATAGGAAGAAGAGGGTAGAAAAGGGAAGGTATGGGGAGGGGGGAGAGAAAGCGGGGAGAGGGGGTCAAGAGCAAAAAAGGATCACAGTCAAGAATCCTCAGAGAGGACAGGAAAAACTGAGTAGAAAGTCAAAAAGAGAAGCAGTTGGGTAGAAGAACCAAAGCAAAGTAAGAAGTCTCTCCCACCTGGGGACCACACCAAGTCAAAAATGGGCCTCTAAGACAGGCCAAGGGGTTTCCTGAAGATAGGGGTCTGTATATTACAAAGTATTGCCACGGTCTCCAGGTGTCTTGGAAAATCTCTCCGCCATTAACTAAAGAGGCCATAAGGTCCTCCATATCTCTTAGCTCGTTAGCTTTGGAAAACCAAAGGGACCTTGTAGGTGGATACACCGACCTCCAACACAAAGGAATGCAGGCTTTCGCCGCGTTGATCAGTTCACTGCAATCACTAAGGCGCAACAGGCAAGCCGCTGGGTTGTTTGCCATGTCGTAAAATCCCTGATAGTGCTGGTCACTATCTGCCAAAATGGTTTAATATTAGGGCAAGCCTAGAAGATATGCAGGACTGTACCCCAGTCAGAACCGCATCTTCAGCAGAGGTCCGAGATCTGGGGAAAAATACGATGTAGGGTCATATGGGACCCTTTACCACCTGGTCAGAATTTTATAGCCAGTTTCCCTCTGTATGTCCGTATGTCTGCGCGTACGCTGTATTACTGGTTCAAAATTGGCCAAATTGAGTGTCCAGGTTAGTTGTAATATTGACTCCCAGATAACTGGAGTCAGTGGCCCAATGCAAAGGGAACAGAGGGCAAAGATAGCTCACCACATCCTGTGGTACGGAAATCTTGAGGGCCAATGATTTAGATCTGAAAGTACAAAAGGGTCCCGAACACACCAAGAGTGTAGCAGGGTTGGCAAGGATGTAAGAGGGCCGGTCAAGAAGAATATCAAGTCATCCACAAAGGCCACCACCTTATGTGTCCTCCTAGCCTTCACATAGCCAGGGATACTGGGCTCCCATCTGTGCAGAGGACGGGTTCCAATGAAAGCACAAAAATCAGAGGAGAGAGCGGACAACCCTGGCTAGTACTGTTAGAGATCTCAAAGAAAATCAGACCTGGTTTCGGTCACCTTAATGGCGGCTGACAAGCAGGAATAAAGGGAGGAGATCCAAGATAGCATAGCAGGCCCCAACATGATATGTTGTAGAGTGGCTTGGATAAATTGCCAGTTCACCCTATCAAAAGCCTTCTCTGCTTCCGTAGACAGCAAGAGAAGACAGTGGCGGGAGGTAATGGCCGCATGCATTATATTGAGGACTCTAATGTTGTCTCTTGGCTCCCATAGAGGAACAAAACCCGCCTGGTCTAGATGAACAAGATGCGGCAGATGTGAGAGTAACCTATTGGCCAGGATCCTGGAAAATAATTTCAAATTAGAGTTTTTAATAGGGCTATTGGCCGATCATTTCCACATCTGGAGGAGTCCTTGCCTTCCTAGGTATTAACGAGATATAGGCCTGAAGAGCATCCCTTGGCATGTTTTGGTCTTATAGTAGGCAAGGCGATCAGGTCCGGAGGCCTTTTTATGTTTAGACGGAGCCAGCACCACTCCAAGTTGCTCTACCGTGATTGTCTCTACCAACTCCATACATCTCCACAGCGGAGAAGCCTAGGTTGTAAAGGTTGTAATATATTCTATGGAATTCGACAGCCATCTTGGTGGAAGATGTCCGCTTCTATCCAGAGGAGGCTTGTATGTGTGGAATATAGGTTTTAGCCCGTGGTCCACGAAGAGCCCGAGCCAACAGGGTACCTGGCTTATTAGAAAATTCATATATAGACTGATGGGCCCATGCCAGTTTTTGCTACGTTTTATGGTAGTGGAGGGCCCAGAGGTCCTCCTGGAGTCTTGAGAGTTCTTTGTAGGTGGCACATGTTAACATTGCTTTATGAGATCGTTCAAGTCTGCACCCTAATATGGAACAAAATGCCCCGAATAAATCGGTTTGTGCGCCTCCCACACTACTAGAGGGTTGTCAACAGAATCAAAATTAATATAATAAACCTTTTTAGTGTTCATAAACAATGCAAAGCATGAAAAATCCCCCCAAAAAAGTCCATAAATATTTTTCCAATCTCTTGAAAAAAATCACCGTATCAATATAGTAAACCTTTTTTTGTGTCCATAAACAATGTGAGAAATCACCCCAAAAAATCCATAAATCCTTCTCCAATTTCTGGGGAAAAAAAATCTCTGTATAACTTCGATAATTGCCGTGCAGCTCAAAACAAAAGAAAACACGATAGTGCATTATCCTCAAATTATTAAATACATAAATAATTACCCAAAGTAATTCCTTATTAATTTTGTGTACCAATCACACAGATAGTGGCCACACTAGTGATAGTGAAACACTCTGTGCACTATTTATTATATACACTTCTCCATGACATTCAGTGTTCACTTCTAAGTGGCTGAATTACATAGCCTTACCATATGCAAAAAGTATGCAAGCTTTATATAAGTATAAGAATCCAGAGAGGGATATACCCCAGCAAGATCCACATGGATGCCTTCAGATCCCTTAAATGTTCACTACTGCCACCTTCTTATGCTCCATAGTAACCATAGAGGGAAAGAACAAAGCCATATAGTGCAAAATGTAAGAAGGTATAAAAGATCCACACTTTAATAAATCTCCTTACATTAAAATCATATCACATTCGCATTAAATTCCCATGACTCCAACCTCTAGCAGCTTCCAGGAACGCCAAACTGTGTTTCCCACACTAAAGATGGCCACTCCGCTACTCCCGGTCTTTCGGGCAACGTCACGTCCCTTGACGCGTTTCGTCACTTCCTTGACTTACTCATAAGGGGTGTGTTTGTTGCATTTGTTCAATATAGTCATTCAATCTTGAACAATTTCTCATTATTCTAGTGAATTGACCCTTAGGTATAACCTTAATCCATTGGAGGTGGTGGCAACTACAAGTTGGTATATATCCATTTCTATCAGTTTCTTTAAAATATGTTTTAGTATATAATTTATTACCATCTTTGAAGATATTTAAATCCAAAACATTAAGTGATACTACATCCATATTGTGAGTATATCCTAATTCATATTTGTTGTTCTCAATATGCTGTAAGAATATTTTTAAGGAATCTATAGGGCCTTCCCAGATCATTAAAATATCATCAATATATCTTCTCCATAATTTCAGCCCTATCCAGTCTCTCCCCATTTTGATAAAAAAATAATTGCCAAACTAGATATAAATTTCGCACACATGGCTACTCCTTTTTTTCTGCTCATAATACTCTCCATCATACCAAAAATAGTTTCTATTCATACAAAATTCCAATACTTGAATTATGAATTTTCTCTTTTCTCTCTATGAGCATAATAATAGGTTGTTTTTCACGTGTGAAAAAACTTTTCCATTCTTTATTGGATTCCTCATCCACTAGACCATCATTAGTACCTAAATCCCACCTTAAACGTCTTGGTATAATACCCTCCACCAAATATTTTTCAAACGTGACTATATCCCACTACAAGTGGATTTTTCTCTCCATAGCATAACCTTATTAAAAATCTTTGTTACCATAAATTCCAAATTATCTTCTGAAAGTGTCTGGGTGGTAAAAAACACTTCATCTAAATTAACTTTTCTCGTGTTAATAAAATGAAATACATCCATTCCCAAACAATATTATTACACTCCCCAATGTATATACAATTTTATAATTTTTGAATCCGTGTCTAAAACGAATACTTTCTATACTGTGAAAACAATACTAAATCCTCCTTTCACCCTTGAAAGTATTTACTATTATATTTTATAATAAATAAGTTAGGATATATTGGTTTGATATAAGAGGTCCCCTTTTGTTCAAAAATGAGTTATATTTAGTAGTGATTGCTTCATGATGAGATTATAGGTGTAATATTTAAATATTACGTCCCCACATAGGTCTTATAATAGTATATAGCTACATTTTTAGTAATATACAAACAAGGTAAGCATTGTTATGTATGTAGAAGCTAGGCTGTATATTCCAGCTAATAGGATATTGGGTATATGGGATTTGTATCTCTCCCTGAGTAAAAATGGCGGCAGAGGACTCAGTTTATTGCATGGACGAAGTTGAATTGCGGCCGCCTTGTCCGACGAACACACCCCTTATAAGTCAAGGAAGTGACGAAACGCGTCAAGGGACGTGACGTTGGACATTGCCCGAAAGACCAGACGTAGCGGGGCAGCCATCTTTAGTGTGGGAAACACAATCTGGCGTTCCTGGAAACTGCTAGAGGTTGGAGTCATGCAAATTTAATGCTAATGTGATATGATTTTAATGTAAGGAGATTTATTCAAGCATGTATCTTTTATACCTTCTTACATTTTGCACTATATGGCTTTGTTCTTTCCCACTATGGTTACTATGGAGCATAAGAAGGTGGCAGTAATGAAGTGAACATGTAAGAGATCTGAAGGCATCCATGTCGATCTTGCTGGGGTATATCCCTCTCTGGATTCTTATACTTGTGTAAAGCTTGCATACTTTTTGCATATGGTAAGGGTATGTAATTCAGCCACTTAGGAGTATACACTGAATGCCACGGAGAAATGTATATAATAATAGTGCACAGAGGGTTTCACTATCACTAGTGTGGTCACGATTTGTGTGATTGGTGCACGAAATTAATAAGGAATTACTTTGGGTAATTATGTATTTTAAATTTAATTTACTTTTTGAGGATAATGCACTATTGAGTTTTCTTTTGCTTTTGAGGTGCACGGCAATTATCGAAATTATACAGAGATTTTTTTCAGAAATTGGAGGATTTATGGATTTTTTGGGGTGATTTTTCACATTGTTTATGGGCACAAAAAAGGTTTACTATATTGATACAGTGATTTTTTTCAAGAGATTGGAAAAATATTTATGGACATTTTTGGGGGGATTTTTCATGTTTTGCATGGTTTATGAACACTAAAAAGGTTTATTATATTGATTTTATACTTTCAAGGGTGAAAGGAGGTCTTTTTAGTATTGTTTTCAAAGAAAGTATTAGTTTTAGACACCGATTCAAAAATTCTAAAACAGAATCGAAATTGACCGCAAAATACTCAAGAGCCGCCCGCAGCATGGTACAATTGTCAGAGGATTGGAGAACTTTCCACAAAGGGAGGCCACTCACAGTTGAGTCCAGCCGAAGAACAAGGTGAACTGGGGCATGATCGGAGAAAGGGATAACATCAATTTTCTGCAGAGTACTGAAGGGAAGTGCCTGATGGGAGATCATCAAAAGGTAGTCCAGATGAGAATAGGTGTGGTGGACTGAGGAGAAAAACCGCTCTAGCCACAGAAGCTGTTAGTCACCATTCAAACGTCTGAGGCGTGCATATGATAAATGGGAGGAGCCTCGTGAAACTTCCAATAAAGGGTCCATAGGAAAACTGACATCTACCCCGAAGTCCAAAGTCCCTTTGGCAAAATTCAAAAGGGACGGTAGTAAGTCCTATAAAAATTGGACCTGGTCCACATTGGGGAAACAGACATTTGCAAAGGTGATTTGTACATTCTGAATCATCCCTTTCAGTAGAAGGAAACGGCCCAGGGGGTCCGACTGCACTGAACCGTATGACCAAGGGACAGAGTTGCAAATCAGAATACTCAATACTTTCGATTTAGAGATGGGTGAGGAACTATGGTACACCCACGGAAAGTCCCTGTTGGTCAGTTTGGGACATGATCGCAATTGAAATGTGAATCCTGTTAAAAAGCGACCTGGGTCTTACTTTTCCGGATATCAGTCAAAAGCCACGAGCGCTTCTCTGGGACGTTCAGACCCCTTGTGTTGAAAGTGGTAATCTTTAACAGGCCCATAGCAAGATGGGTGGGGGGCACCTCCCCACTACCAACAGGTGTCTATGAACTTATCTGGGGGCTGTGGGTGAAAGAGAGACCGCAGAAAAAAACCTAGAGTGAGAAGAGAGGGAGAAGGAGAAAAGCGGGGGAGTCAGGGGAAAGTAAGACTGGAAAAAGAAGAGGGAAGAAGAAAAAGGGGGGAAGAAGGGATGGGACATGTCTACAGTAGGAAATCAAATCTCTGGTCCCTTGGAGAGTGTGCAAGACACTCCGACAAGGAACCGCCCTAATGGGTACAAAGCACTCACGGCTGGGTGAAGCCAAGAAAATAATAACACAGGAATTGAGGGTAATGGAGATGCATGGACAGGAGACCGTGAAGAGACAACACAAATAGCAGAAACACGAGTCATCACCGCCACAGCCTATCAAAAGCTGGGATCAAGAACCTTTGATCTAGCAATTAATGGGGGGAAGGTGAGGGACTCTCCCAAGCTCTACATAGGCTGCTAACCCTAGGAGGGAAACTGTGAACTGTGAGCTAACAAGGTGCAGCTGATCGTCCACCAGCCCGGGCGCCAGAAGGCTGAATGCTCCCCCTCCCCCAGACTGAACTACGGAACGGCACATCCTAAACCAATTATATATCAGAGTGTATAGCGGAAAAGATATAGCACATAGAGCATATTTACAATAATGAAAGAGACGGCCGCTGGGTGGGCCCCATAACCCCCAAATAAAATTCTCCATTGAAATGCACAAAGGGGGGAGATAGCATGGTGGGGAAGCAATGGAAAATGTAAAGGGGCCCTGTCACCCTCAGGGGAGTAAGCATGCAGTAAGTCAGGACCAAAAACCCGATTGACCGCAGCAAAAACAAAATAGAGGGCCCTCCCTTGGCCATAGCCTCTTTCCATTGGTGTCACTGGGGATGTCAGTGACACCATGTCAGTTCCCCCCAGTGTCAGAATGCCCGACGCAGTCCCTCTGTAAGTGGCTAATCGCTTCCATTACTAGTAAAAAAAAAAAAAAAAAATCCCAGTATATATACCACCATTTGTAAATGCTATAACTTTCATGTAAACCAATTAATTTACATGTATTGGAATTTGTTTTTAGCAAAGACGTAGCAGAATACATTTTGTCCGAAATTTGATTTTTTTTTTTTTAATTTTTTTTTTTACTGAACATGTTTAACCATTTCAATACCGGGCAATTTTACACCTTCCTGCCCAGGCCATTTTTCACGTTTCAGCGCTCTCACACTTTGAATGACAATTTCGCGGTCATACAACATTGTACCCAAACTAAAATTTTATCATTTTCTTCACACAACTAGAACTTTCTTTTAATTTCTTTTTTTCTATTTAATCACCGCTGGGGTTTTTATTTTTTGCTAAAAAAAAGACCAAAAATTTTGAAAAAAAACACGTTTTTCTTTTTCTGTTATAAAAGTTTACAAATAAATAATTGTTCTTCATACATTTAGGCCAAGATGTATTCTGCTACATGTCTTTGGTGAAAATAACCCAAATTAGGATGTATTTAGTTTGTAGGAAAGTTATAGAGTTCACAAACTATGGTATAGATCTGAAAATTGTTCAATCCTGAAGTACTGACAGCCAATCTAATTTCTTGAGGTCCAAGAATGTCAGAACAGTACAGATATCCCCCAAATGACCCCTTTTTGCAGAGTAGACAGTCGGACGTACTTCATAAGAGGAATGGCGAGTTTTTTGAAGTTGTGTTTTTTTTGTGATTTTTCGGAAAATGAAAAAATTAAAAAAATTATTTTCACTATTTGTTTTTTACATACTGTCACCAGTGCAGTACAGCGTCGTCATATAACTGGATGGCGGTGAACAGGGATACTGACTGGTGACAGTATGAAAAAATATATATATTTTTTTTATTATTTTAAATTTTTTATTACTTTTTTTTATTATTTTAAGATTTTTTTCATATTTTACTATGACCAAAGTAGTACAATGTTACCATAGTAACATTGTACTACTTTGGGGAAGTGATCAGTATTTTTTTTTTTTTTTACACAATTTGCTTATAGCAAAGAATTACTTTGCTATAAGCAAGCATTTACCTGAATGAAATCGATTCATTCAGGAATTTTTTTTGTCCTTAGCTGTGATTTGGCCACAGCTAATCACATGACATGTGCATGTGACCTGCTGTGACCATTCACAGCTAGGCACTAGTGTATACAATGGATGGCATGAATGAAGCCATCCATTGTATACAACTGTCATGTGACCTGCTGTGATTGGTCACAGCAGGTCACATGGTACCAGCAAGGGGGGCCGGTACTCAGATCTGTCATCGGCCGTGTCCGAGGTACACGGCCGGTGACAGATCATGCCGCTGCGCGGCTCTGCAACCGTGCAAACTGCGCATGTGCTGGAGCATGCCAAATGGCATGCACCCGGAAAGCTGATGCATTTTTGCCGCCGCCAAGCGGCTATAGGCCGGGTGGCTAATGGTTAATAGCAAACAGTCAAAAATAGGTTTTTTTTTTTTTGTTTGTTTTAATAGCGCAAAAAATAAAAACTGCACAGGCAATCAACTACCACCTAAAGAAAGGTCTATTTGTGGGGAAAAAAGGACGTAAAATTCATTTGGGTATGGCGTTGCATGACCACTTAACTGTCAGTTAAAGTAACGCAGTGCCGTAATGCAAAAAAAAAATGGCCTGGTCAGGAAGGAGTGTAAATCCTCTGGAGGGCAAGTGGTTAACCTCCTCAGCGGTATGATTATTTCGAATTTTTTTGTGCTGAAAGCGGTACCATTTTTTTGCATGGAAATATGTAGTTTTTTATTGTAGGCTGTAATTTTTAGGAATAACTCCCTGAAATCTGTACAAGCAAGAGTCTAGTAAACATCCCGGGTAGGATAAAATTTGAAACTCGAAATCATAAATTATAATTTAATAAATAATCATAAAAAATAATATAATAATAAATTTAATTCAATAATATAATCAAACCAAAAACACTGAAATTTGAAATACAGAGGCAAATTCGCACATCGCTGAGCAAAGTCGCAAAATCGTTTTCAGTGTCTGATGACGAATTTCCCCACGAATCATCACTCAATTCTGCAAGTGGTTCTGATTTACTATCACTGTTCTCTAGCTGGTCTAAAACTGCTTTTGACGTAAAGGGATACTTTTTGGACGCCATGGACTTTTCTAAGTTTCCAGGCAGAAAGAACAGTCAAAATGCAGGCAGGGCACAGGACAAAGCAGTAGGGACAATATGTATGTGAAATGCATTGAAACAGCAATATTTTACTATGTAATAATCATTTTAAAAAGACATGTTTTAAAAATTTCAAACTTGCCGCCGGTTCCGGTGCCCATACGTCCCGACGTCACAGGGACCGGAACACGGAAGCCGGATGCCGGCATCGGCCGGAAGAAATGACTGGGAACGCTGCAGGAGACACATCGTGGGAGCGAAGGACAAGGTAAGTGCTGCAGGGACTCCCTGAGCAACGCCGCATGGTAAGCCCGAGTGTAGCTCGGCGTTACCGCTCTTGGTACTCAAATTTTACCCCGAGCTACACTCGGGAATACAGCCAAGGAGGTTAATAGGAAGTCCATTACTATTTTTTGCTTCATATTCACGCACAGCTTTACATTAGCTCACATCATATGTCACAATAATATCTACAGACTGATTTATATCCCTTAAGACCCGACCTATTAGCGCAATCCATACATATTTCCATTGTAGAGTCCTTTAGACTCAATGGTTACTAATTATTAGTGTTGGTATTACTATTCAAAATATTTTTATTTTATTTTTATCAGGTTTATCTGCAGATTTCCTCTCAGCTCAATGATTACAATTACTATTGTCATTATTATCATTACTATTAATTTTATTTCAATTTTGATTATTTCTATTCTGATTATTTTGATCAGGAACTCTTGATTTATAATTTTTACATATAGATAGATAGTATTTTTTTTTTTTAATTTAAAGACATATTTTACTTTGGTATTTTTGCCTCTACATAATCGACATAATGTTCTAATTTTTAAACCACTTGCCCTCCAGAAGATTTACCCCTCTTCATGACCAGGCTATTTTTTGCTGTTTGTCACAGTTATTTTAACTGGTAATTGTGCAGTTGTGCAATGCTGCACCTAAATGAAATTTATGTCCTTTTTTCACACAAATAGAGCTTTCTTTTGGTGGTGTTTGATCACCTCTGTGATTTTACTTTTTGCACTATAAACAAAAAAAGACCACAAACTATGGGGAAAAAAAGCAATATTTTTCACTTCTGGTTATAAAAAATATCAAATAAATGCAAAGTTAGTCCAAAATTCTGCTACGTCTTTGGTAAAAAAAAATCCCAATAGATTATTTTTTGCCACAAATGTTTCGAAAATGACATTGTTTTTTGTTATACAAAGTTGTCACTTAAATGAGATATTGCTTATGCATACCATGGGTATATGTGGAATAACACCCCAAAACACATTCTCCTACTACTCCCGAGTATGGGGATACCACATGTGAGAGGCTTTTTGGTAGCCCAGGCCATCAAAATCCAATGACCACCTCCAGGCTTTCAAAGGGCATATTTCCTTATATCACTTCCCCACTACCTATCACAGTTTCGGAGGCCCTAAGACACCCCCCCTAAATAACTCCTTTTTGGAAAGTAGACACCCCAAGGAATTTGATAAGAGGCATGGGGAGTATTTTACATATATAGCATTTTTCTCACAAGGTTTTGAAAAAGAGAAAATAGAATACATTTTTGTTTTCTTTCTTCGTTTTCCAAAAACGTAGCAACAAATGAGATCTGCAAAATACTCACCATGCCCCTTAGCAGAAACTACCTTGTAGTTTCGGCTTTCCAAAAAGGGGTCATTTGGAGGGGTTGCTTCTACTATCCTGGCATTTCAGAGCCAACATTAAAAGCTTATTCCCCACATCACCCACTCTTGAAGACCAAGCCTTGTTCACATGACAAAAATGTTTTGTTTTTGTTTTTTTGCTAGAAAATTACTTGAACACCCAAACATTATATATTTTGAAAGCAGAGGCGCTAGAAAATAAAACGGTGGGTGTTGGAAGTTTTTCGTTACACTGTATTTGCACATCGATTTTTCAAACGCAAATCTTTTTGGCGAAAAAAATATACTTTTTATATTTTTAATGCACAAAAACACAATATATTGGGCAATTATTTGATAAAATATAAAAGATGTTACGCCGAGTAAATAGATTTCAAACATGACATGCTTTAAAATTGCCCATGCCCCTGCAATGGCGACAAAGTACATACATCTTTATATCAACAGGTGATGCTTTAAAAGCCTTTGCAGCTCACCAATTTATATTTATACAGGAGGTCTAGTGCTGGAATTACTGCCCTCGAAATCTGACATTTGCGACAATACCTCACATGCATGTTGCAACCACTGTTTACATACTGGCATGGGGTCAACGCTTGCACACGCAGGTCCTCACGAGGGTGCTTTTTTTTAAATATACCCTGTGACTGCAATAGGCATTGACAGGTATTCTTTTTTGAGAAATCTGGAAACTATTAGACTCTAGATATGTCCTCTGCCCTTACAACATCTAATCTCACCAAGATCGGTGTGATCAGATGCTTTCCCAATTTACAAAAGGCGCTGTTTATATCCTGCAAAACTGAAGTGATGAAATGCTTGTAGCTTCCGGTCTCAGACCGTAGAGATGATTGAAGCCATTCTGGTCTCCAATCAGCTCTCTAGTCAGCTAACGGAACTGCTGGTTGCATCCTCGGAGCCCAGGAAAACTGTTGAAGGTGGCAGGAGGAGGGGATGTCGATTCAGCAGCTAATTAGCCACTAGGATTGCATTTACATGAAAGCCAACCGCCAGCTGAAAAAAAAATTGATACCAGGACAATGCCTTTAGCTTCAGGCATCATCCTGGTATAATTACTCAAAGTCCAGCGATGTCCCAGTACATTGCTGGGCATGTAGGACATATATGTACAGTAACCGCAGAGAATATGGGCATATGATGAATCGGGTCTGTGGACCTATATGACTGCAATCCATTCTATTTTGTAATGCCAATGTTGAGGGTTGGACCCAAAAAGTTTTAAATTCAGAAACCGTGATAGGTTTCCATGCCAATTGTCTGGCAAGAGCTGAATTTGGCTTGGCAATGATGTATTGTTGTGCGTATAAATTGCTTTGGCCCACAATCAAGTGGTACAAATCTTCCATGAAATACAGCGGAGGGGCTAAACAGTAGTGCTCGCAGCGAACGGGGCTGATCCTGCTAACACTGCGTTTCTGGGGACACTATACAAAGCAGGCACTAGTATAATTCTGTTCATAATCAATATCTTGATCCGTACAAACACCTTACTAGTAATGGTGGTGATCAGCAATCTGTAGCATGAGTGTGATAGTGTGCAGGCAATTTAACACCAGCTGACTAGTGACTTATCTGATGTCACTAGTGGCAGGAATACAGTGATCAGTGAAAAATTCTATATACTGACACTGTACTAATGGCACTGGCTGGGTGACAGGACGATCAAAGGGTTAAATGTGCTAATCTCCGTGTAAAATTTGCTTTTACTCCGTGCCGTGGTCGTTCTTCTCTCCCTGGACCGACCCGGGGGGGGGGGGGGGGGGGCAGTGGGGGCGCAGGTGCATTCACACCCCAAAATAGGAAGATTATGTCGTTCTGCCCAGAGCCATTGCTCGCCTGCAAAATGCAGGTAAGCAGTCGGCAAGTAGTTTAAAAAAAAAAATTTTTTTTAGTACTTTTATCAAAATAGTATAATGTTACCTTAGTAACATTGTACTACTGTGGAGGATGATCAGGGATTTTTTTTTTTTACACTTTGCTTTGCAGGAGAAATAAAGATAATTTATCCTGCAAATCAAAGCTTGCTTTCATGAACCTAACTCATTCATGAACTGTCATGGATGAGTTAGGTTTTTTTCAGCTCAAGATAGTGAGCTGTGATTGGCTGGAGCTGGTCACATGGTACAGGGTGCTGTGATTGGCCCCATGTATCATATGACAGCTGTGGGCCAATCACAGCTCACTAGGAAGAGAAGCAGAGCTGTTATGAATGAGACTGATTCATAACAGCTTTGCTTACATTGTGATCATGGTAGCATAGCAATCACATGGTCACTGTTACCAATTACTGGGATTCACATTCCGGACAAAGTGGTCGTGGACATTAATACAGCCAGAGCGACATACGGGTATGTCTCTTTGCCTGTAGCTGCCACCCGGTCGCAGTACATTGCGGGTGGGAAGCTGTTAATATATGTTTATTTTTTGCTTGTTTTCAACATACATACTGGGTTTTTTTTATTCTCTCATATTTTTTTCTCTGTATATCTTTCATATTTGTTTAACCACTTCAAGTCTGGACACTTTTACCCCCTTCCTGTCCAGGCCAATTTTCAGCTTTCAGCGCTGTCACACTTTGAATGACAATTGCGCGGTCATGCAAGACTGTACCCATATGAATGTTTTAGCATTTTTGAGACAGATAAAGCTTTATTTTTATTCACCACTGGGATTTTGATTTTTTTTGCTATATAAATGAAAGTCCAAATTTTTTTAAAAAAGTGTTTTTCTTATAAAAGTTTGCAAATAAATAATATTTTATCATAAATCTTGGCCAAAATGTATTCATTTATCTTTTTAATAAAAAAAATAACCCAAATTAGTTTTATAGCCAAAAATTATTTTATTTTATTTTTTTTTAACATCTTTATTTAAATTTTTTTATATATTTTATATTTTTTACATACTGTCACCCTAGCAGTACAGTGTCACCATGGTGACACTGTACTACTTGTGGGGGGTGATGAAGATTTTTTTTTTTCTTTTACACTGATTGCTTTTACACCCATAAAGGCTGTAAAAGCAATAATTTCTCCTTATCTCTGGCTGCATTCTTGCAGCCATTGAGAAATACTGTGTGAGCTGTGATTGGTCAGTTTGTCACATGGTACAAGGCTGTTGTGAATAGCCTTGTACCATGTGACCTCTGTGATCATTCACAGATTTCACACGTAGTAAGCATTGATGCCAGAAGTGACATCTTGCTTACTACTCTGCATGTGATCACTGATTGGCCAGTCAGTGATCACATGATCGGGACTTCGCACAGAGGTCCCATATGACGATCAGTGATCCACTGTATCCGGAGGACACAGCTGGCACCAGATCGCGATGCTGCGCGCTCCCAGGGACTGCAAACAAGCAGGGGGTGGGGAGGCCATTTATAAACGGCCATCCGCCCTGAACTGCCACTGTCTGGCCGTTTATATACAATGGCCAGATGGGAGGTGATTAAGAGCTCTGAAGAAGGGAGAGTCTTTTCTCCTAAAAGGCGTTGGCTTGATGTAATTGTCGTTACTCTCAATAAATGCCTCTTAATCTACCATCAAAAGTGCATTCTTTTGGACAGCAGGTGCTCCTTCTTTTCTAGTATTCCAAGTATATGTGTGGAAACAACCTCAAGGCCATACTAGAAAGGCCATAGCCCAGACCCACCAATGGGTACAACTGCCTGGAGGGACATCTCCCTACCCGCCCATGCAACCACCCACCTACAACCAGTGACTGATCCAGTCAGTCCAGCGCAGTCTTCAGCACAAACTTATTGGGCTAGGCAGCATACAGGAACATCAGGCTTGGAGCCTCGGTCAGCTAAGACCTGGACACAGGGGTAGAGGCTTCTTCCCACTCAAATCTCTTCGAAGCCTCTGGACTCCAGACCCTGTTCTGGGAATTACAAAACCCAGAGAAAACCAAAATCTGCTTTTCTCTACTCGGAACACTACTCTGAAGCCCTTTAACATATGCGAGATCCCTGTGTTATCGTGAATCCCACTATTACAGTAGCGGCGCAAAAGATCAGTCCAAGCTGCTGGCAAAAAACATGGTTTATTAACAGGCCGAGGTCAGTTCAGGTGAAAGGCAGAAACGTGGTTGATAAAAATCCAAATGGCAGGTAGAGGCAACATTGATAAACAAGCCAGGGTCAGGTAACCACTTGCTCTCCGGCGCTGCCCTAATTCAACTGGTAATTGTGCAGTCATGCAACGCTGTACCCAAACTAAATTTATGTCCTTTTTTCACACTAGAGCTTCCTTTTTGATGGTATTTGATGATCACTGTGATTTTTATTTTTTGTGATATAAATGGAAAAAAATTAAAATTTAGAAAAAAAAAACATTTTCTACTTTCTGTTATAAAGATTATCCAATAAACTCAAATTTAGTCATACATTTAGACCAAAATGTATTCTTCTACGTCTTTTGGTAAAAAAAAAAATCCCAACGCGTGTATATTAATTGGTTTATGTGAAAAGTTATGATATACATACTGTAATTTACGCAGCTTTTACTTTCTGACTGCCTAGCACATTTCTTGAGCTGCTAAAATGCCAGGGCAGTACAAGAAAACCCCAAATTACCCCTTTTTGGAAAGTAGACACCCCAATGAATTTATAAACACTCCAGCGCAAATAAATTATATATAAAAAAAATGGAATACTCTCAATAAAAGTCCAAAAAATAAAGTCCACACAAAAAAGTTTTTTTCAAAATATATGAATTGTGCTCAATCCCAAAAAAAAGTGCTCCAAAATTTTTTGGGGGGGATTGAGCACAATTCATATATTTTAAAGAAAAAAATTATTTTTGTGTGGACTTTATTTTTTGGACTTTTATTTATAGTATTCAAAATTTTTATATATAATTAATTTGCACTGTGAGTGTTTATACTGTAATTTTATTTTATTATTTGAACAGCAGCATTTAAATTTCTCAAGTTTATATATATTTTTCTGTGGCGCAAGTTTATATTTATTTTGTTTTACCCCAATGAATTTGCTGAGAGGCAAGGTGAGTCCATGGAAGGAATTTTTGAAAAATGTCAGAACATATACTTTTTTTTCTTTTTACACAAAGTGGTCACTTAAATGATATATTGCTCACACATGCCATGGGTATATGTGGAATAACACCCCAAAACACATTCCCCTACTTCTCCCTAGTGTGGTGATACCACATGTGAGAGGCTTTTTTGGCAGCCTAGCTACATACAGGCCCCCAAAATCCAATGACCACCTTCAAGCTTTCAAGGGTCATATTTGCTCATGTCCTTTCCTCACTAGCTATCACAGTTTTGGAGGCCCAAAAATGCCAGAATAGTAGAAGCCCCCCCCCCCCCAAGAACCCTTTTTGGAAATTAGACACCCCAAGAAATATGATAAGAGGCATGGTGAGTATTTTTCAGATATTTGTGTCTCAGGGTTTTGAAAAAGAAAAAATACTTTTTTGTATTTTCTTAATTTTCCAAAAACACGTGGCAACAAATGAGATCTGCAACATACTCGCCGTGTGTCAGGGTCCTGTCCACGGCTGAAGTTCTGGAAGATCTGGCATTTCTGCCAGTACCCTGCATGGCCGCAGAAGCACACATCAGCCTCAGTTTGGTGCCAGACGGCCTTTATAAGGAGGCTCATCACTTCCTCAAGTTGCTGGATGATCTCTAGCTCCCCATGCCTTGTTCCTGTTTCCTGTGTTATTGTGACTTGTGATTTCCTAATACCAACTTGGCTTGCTCTTGGACCTGTCTACTCTGCTTAACCCGATCTGACCTCAGCTTGGCTTACGGATACTCTCGCTCCTCTGTGTATGACCTCGGCTACCCCATCTGACTACGTCTGCTCTGATTCCCACCTGGTACCTGACCTTGGCTTGAACCGGCTATGCATTAAATCTCTAAATCCAGAAGGGCTTGCATACCTCGCACAGGCGCCACCTGTCTGCAGACCTATATCCATACATCAGCTGTGCTTCTGGGTAGACCACCAACCAGCACTCCTACAGGCGACTTCCCTTCTCTCTGGTCCAGAATTTTCTACTTTTCTCCTTTTTTCACCAGAGCATGCAATTCCTTCTTATATCTGCTTGTGGGATTACTGCCTACAACCTTGTAACTATCTCTATCCCATAACTGTCTCAGGACTTCATCATTATAGTCTTTTTTTGGACATGACCACGTTGCCTCTCCCCTAACCCCCCCCCCCGCTTTCCTTGTTTGCAGGCTTAACAATCACATTTGTTTTCTTTTCCAATGTCTTTATATCTTCCATAATAAAGCCAGGGTCCTTCACTTTCCTTACTTGTAATGTCTCAAGGTCCTCAATCATCATCTCTTTTAAAAACATCAACAAATAGGTTGGCCCCAATCCAAGGATTAAAAATACATCTGTTCTAGAAAGTGGGAAGAGGGGAGGGGCCTGAACATGGCGCTGGCTGGAAGCGTGTGTTAGGAGCTCCGTGAACCGCTGAGAGATGCTGGAGAGAGTCTAAGTACAGACATACCTCTTGATCTGAGTGTGGTGTTTCAGTAGTGTCTCTGGCCATTGGGGGCCTCCTCGGTTTGACCAGAATGTGGAGCCTGCTCTGTGCAGAGGTTGCAGAGGAACCTGTATGAAGTATCGTGAGGAGTGCCGCACAGAGACCTGGTAAGCATGTACGGCCGAACAGAAAAGGGAGAGGAGAGCCCATCAGAGGAAAGCCCTAGTCTCCCCACAGCCTAAGGAGGACTGGAAAAAGCACTGTACACCACCATTGAAGTCTCTGAATGGGCTGAAGAGAGCGGTGGGATAACCACAAAGCAAAGAGTGGTGAGTGTCTATTGTTACATAGCATTTAAACTTTTGTGAAGGAGGATCAAAGAAACAAAGTGACTGGTGGAAACAGTAGCCAGAGGAACTATACAGTGGGGAGGCAAAGGGGGGGGTCACCCAGTGGGCTTAAAGACAAGACCAATAAGGAGAAAGAGCCGGTGGATAAGGAGGACACATGGAGGAAGGAGGACATTTTGATAGTATTAAGTAGGAAAGTAGGAAGTAATATAATATTGGGTCTCTGGGGGGACGGTTCGGAGTACAGAGGCCTTGGTATCTATCCATATATCTTTCTATCTGTATAATTCCACGTATACCAAAACAGAGAAGGAATAAGAACATATCTCAAGCTTACAAACAAAGAGCAATATGAAGAGCAGGGAGAGGGATAAAAACCCCTAAAACAAGCATGAGTACAAATAAAAAATATATGCCCCCGCAGAAGAGGAGTCCAGTGGGTGTAACCCCGGAGAGATACTGGGAAGCTAGTGGAAGACCAGAAATGGAAAATAGCAGAGACCAATCCAGATTGTTATTGGAAACAACTGATTTAAACCAATGTAAAGAGGTTTTAAATGTAGAGTGTGAGGGGGAAAAAATACATTTGGAACAACAAGGAGGAAGCTCACAAATACCAACAAAGTTGGAAATGGCAGACATGTTTGCGAAATTAGAACTGTTGATAAAGAATGATATGGCAATCTTGCATAAGGACCTGGACAGGTTTTGGCCTGTGGAAAATACGGAAGATAAATTGCTCAAGTACTAACTGAGCTGAAGGGACAAATGGAGGAAATGCAACATGAACAAAGGAAATTGCTATATAAGATAGAAGATCACAGGATAAGAAGACCTCAAAGAGTGACTATAGAAACCCCAAGAGACGTGCGATTCCACTACTACGAAGACAAAGTAAATATCTGGGAGAAAATTAGAGGGATTCCCTCAATAAAATATGCAGGAGCGACCCTGAAAATCTATGCAGATATAACACTGGAAACTAGCAAGAAGGTGATCCCTGAGACCATTGCTATAGGAGATGCTGGGAAAAAAAGTATCCAATACAGCTGGGGATTTCCAGCATGCCTGGTGGGATGGAAAGAGGGACGTTCAGCCTGCAAATGCCAGAAATCCCAGGGTAGACTGTTGAGATAAGGGAGAAGAGGGGACTGGAAGAACAGAAGTGGCAACAGAGATGTGAAGAACGGAAGAAGACAACACCTTTGAGAGACTATATAGTTGGGAATTATTTAATAGATGGAGTCTAATAGGAACCTAATTTGGAGTTCAACTCTAGGTTTTCTCCTTGTGGGCCCTTTTTTTTTCCCTCCTCTCCCTCTCTCCTTCATGTAACATAAGGTGGTGGGAAATATATGGAATCAATGGGGGGGTGAGAGAGGGGGAGAGAGATCGATGGATGTATGGAGTGAAAGGTACAGCATCGGCTGGGTATATAGAGGCCAATATGCTTCTGGCCCCACACTCCATAAGGACTGAGATGGGGTGGTGGGAGGTGTACATAGACAGAACCTTACCCCAATTAGAGGGATCGATGGTGGGATTATTCCCACAGCAGATCCAAGGGCTAGAAATGAGCCATAGGTGTTTTTAAGGGTAGCGAGTGAGGGGGGTGAGATGGAGGAGGGAGGGGGGCAGGGAAGGAACAGGTGGGAGGGAAGAGAAGAAAGATCTATCTAGTAGTTCCCCAAAGTGTCAGACTTATTATACTGAGACCTACCCCCATATGGACTTGAAGAAAAGAGGCTTTAATAAAAAGGATGGTGGATAATAACGTAGCTAACTTTATGACCTATAATGTAAAAGATTTGAATACCCCGGTAAAAAGACATAAGATCTTAAGGGAAATTTACCAAAGTTCAATTGAGATGTGAGATTCATTATAGAAGACAGAGTGGCAGACTCAGAAGGGTGGTTCTTATTTCTGAGGGGGACGTTATATGAAATGGAATGTACACTGGCAAATATCTACTGTCCAAACAAGAATCTAATGGCCTATTTAGAGGATACGTTAAGCAAATTAATGGATTTCAATAGAGGAAAACTGATTGTGGCAGTTCTGCATAGACCACCAGTTGGACACCTCATCGCATGTACATAAGGACGGAGGTAGGCGTTTAAGGTCTATAAAAAATAAATTATCAATGTCAATTGGTATCAAACATCTGGGAGTAAGAGACTATAAATTCTATTCCTCTATACACGCAACATATTCCAGATTGGATTATATCATGATAGAACATAGATTCTTGGAGTCATTGATTAAATGCAACATAGAAGTTACATCATTATCAGAACATGCACCTGTCACAATGAGGTTGAAAGTGGGGGGCAAAATTAAAAGGTATGCATGAAAACTACATGAGACACTCATACAGGATCAGGATACGGAAGTAAGAATACAAAAATAAATAAAGCAATTCTTCCAGTTAAATGAAACGGAGGGCATCTCGATAGCCACGGTACGGGAAGCCCATAAGGCATATACAGTTGCAAGAAAAAGTATGTGAACCCCTTGGGATTACGTGGAGTTTTGCATGAATTGGGCATAAAATGTGCTCTGAACGTCATCTAAGTCACAACAATAGAAGAACACAGTCTGCTGAACATAATACTACACAAACATTAGATGTTGCCATGGTTTAATTGCACATAACATGTAAACATTCACAGTGCAGGGAGGAAAAAGTATGTGAACCTTTGGACTTAATAACTGGTTGACCCTCCTTTGGCAGCAATAACCTCAACCAAATGTTTCCTGTAGTTGCAGATCAGACCTGCACAACGATCTGGAGTCATTTTGGACCACTCCTCTTCACAAAACTGTTTCAGTGTAGCAATATTCTTGGGATGTCTGGTGTGAATCGCTCTCTTAAGGTCATGCCACAGCATTTCAATCGGGTTGAGGTCAGGACTCTGACTGGGCCACTCCAGAAGGTGTATTCTGTGCTATTGCAGCCATTGTTTTGTTGAATTACTTGTATGCTTTGGGTCATTGTCCTGTTGCATCACCCATCCTCTGCGGAACTTCAGTTGGCGGACAGATGGTCGTACGTTTTCCTGCAAAATGTCTTGATAAACTCTGGAATTCATTTTCCCATCAATGACAACAATCCGTCCTGGCCCTGAGGCAGCAAGGCAGCCCCAAACCATGATGCTCCCTCCGCCATGTTTCACAGTGGGGATGAGGTTTTGATGTTGGTGTGCTGTGCCTTTTTTTCTCCACACATAGTATTGTGTGTTCTTCCCAAACAACTCAATCTTGGTTTCATCTGTCCACAGTATATTTTGCCAGTAGTGCTGTGGAACATCCAGGTGCTCTTTTGCAAACTTCAAACGTGCTGCAATATTCTTTTTGGACAGCAATGGCTTCCTCCGTGGTGTCCTCCCATGTACTCCATTCTTGTTTAATGTTTTCCTTATTGTAGATGTGTCAACAAACATGTTAGCATGTGCCAGAGATTTCTGTAGGTCTTTAGCTGACACTCTGGGATTCTTCTTTACCTCATGCAGCATTCTGCGCTGTGCTCTTGCAGTCATTTTTACAGGACGACCACGCCTAGGGAGAGTAGCAACAGTGCTAAACTTTCTCCATTTGTAGACAGTCTGTCTTACCGTGGACACATGAACATCAAGGCTTTTGGAGATACTTTTGTAACTCTTTCCAGCTTCATGCAAGTCAACAATTCTTGATCGTAGGTCTTCTGAGAGCTCTTTTCTGCGAGGCATGGTTCACATCAGACAGTGCTTCTTGAAACCAGTAAACCCAAAACAGGTGTGTGTTTTTTTAAGGGCAGGACAGCTGTCAGCAACACATCCAATATCATCACACTGATTGGAGTCAAGGTTGGCTCACTCCTGGCTCCAATTAGCTCTGGGAGAAGTCATTAAGCTAGGGCCTCACATACTTTTTCCTCCCTGCACTGTGAATGTTTCCATGTTATGTGCAATTAAACCATGGCAACATCTAATGTTTGTGTAGTATTATGTTCAGCAGACTGTGTTCTTCTATTGTTGTGACTTAGATGACATTCAGAGCACATTTTATTCCCAATTCATGCAAAACTCCACGTAATCCCAAGGGGTTCACATACTTTTTCTTGCAACTGTATAAGAGCTATCCTGATTTCCATGGGGGCAGAAAAAAAAAAAACGGTTGGAAAAGATAAAAGTGCTAACAGAAGAATTATATGAATTTGAACAATTACACAAAAAAGAATATAATTTTAAGTACAACAAAAGATAAGATTAAAGAGAGAAGAATGAGTTAATCTAATGGGATAGGAGACAAACAGGGCTTTCAGTATGGTGTCATGAGAAAGATATGAATGGGGGAATAGACCAGGAAAATACTTGGCAAGGATGGTAAGGAAAAGAAATCAGTAAATTGTATAGAGAAAATTAGAAATAAAACAGAGAAATAGTTTATTCAACTAAACAAATTGCTAGTGTATTCCAAAAATATTATAGTTCCCTATATGCGGTTACTTCTAAGAATCCAAAAGAGCTAGAGGGAGATAGGAGTAAAAAAAATCCAGACATACTTAGCAGCAGCACTACCCAGATTAGAAGAAGAAAGACTGGCAATGTTAGACCAATTACACAAGAAGAAATACAAGTAGCACTAAGAAGTACAGTAGCAGGGAAGAGCCTGGGGCCAGATGGATACACAGTGAGATATTATAGGAAATTCAAAGAACAATTAGTGCCAAAAATGTGTGTGTATATATATATATATATATATATATATATATATATGTATGTATGTATGTATGTGTATATATATATATATATATATATGAATATATATATATATGAATGCGTTAGGTGAAGGAATGCAAATAAGGAAAGAGTCGTTGTTGGCACATATAACCATTATACCTAAAGAAGGCAAAGATCTGTCCCCATGTGCCAGCTGTAGACCAATATCATTATTAAATATAGATATGAAATTTTATGAAAAGGTTATTGCTAGTAGGATGAAAGACCTAATGCCAGAATGGATACATTTAGATCAAGTGGGGTTTATATCAGGAAGAGATCATGGCCTGAGATCATTGCTCCTCTTACAAAAACGCAAGGAGACATTCCCAGTTATAGTTCTGTTAATAGATGCTGAAAAAGGGAGGCGTGGCTGGAGCAGAACCTGAATGGCTGCATGATCACACAGCTCTGCTGTACTCAGTGTCAGCACACAGCAACTGCGGACCTGACATTCCAAAAGCAACCAGAGGAGAGGCAACACCCCGGTGACCCTCGGGGAGATGACAAAGAAGAGGAAAGCGGAGAGGAAACTCCTGAAATTAACAGTCTTCCCCTCTGCTAGATCACAGCAATCCCCAACATGGCAGCAGCAGCTCAGGATCCTCCTCAGCGCACAGGCAAGTCTCTGCAGATTCTCCAGTGACAACTGTTAAGCAGAAAAACAGCTCTATCTTATTGCAGCCTGTCTCCTCTGCTTTCTCTACTTCCTTCATTGAGAGCCCAGCAAAACATAAACCTAGAATGATAGATATTAACCCACAGCAGGCTGTAACAGATTCTCACACTAATACTTCACATTCTGTAAGTAATTTCTCAGTTTCAGTGGCTAACTTTCCTACTATTAGACTATTTCTGATACATTAATGAAGGAGATGCTTCTTTCATTAAGATCATCCATACAGTCAGATATTAACTCTATGCAACAAATCAAATCAGAGATTAATGATCATGGTGACAGAGTTGACCATGTTGAAACAAAAATGGGAGAATACGCCACTTCCTTTAACACCCTAGTAGACCCTCACAATGAAAGGGATGAAGAAATTGAATTCCTCAAAAATAGTCGCAGATCTGGAGGATAGATCACAGCGTAACAACATTAAAATAAAAGGTATTCCAGAATCTATACAACCTGACCAATTGAAAGCAAACGCCTTAGAGCTCTTTCGTGCCCTCCTACCTAATGCTACAAACACAGATCTGACCATCGATAGAATACATCGCCTTCCGAAACCCTCCTATCTGCCAGATAAAATATTTTGAGATGTCTTAATGAGAATTCATTTTTTTTTTCATGTCAAAGAAAAAATCATGGAAATTGCGCGCAAACCCCAAAATTTGCCTGCGTAATTCTCCTTACAGCTTTTCACAGATTTATCAAAGCACACCATGTAGCTCAAGAAAAATCTCCTCCCAATAGTCACCAGAAATTACTCAATCATTACAGTCAACAGCCTAGAGGAAGGTCTGCAATGTCTTAGAGAGTGGGACATTCTCCCAGAAAGTGACCCACAACATTCTACTGCCAACAGAGCATCTCCAGAGTGGAACCTGGTCACTCATAAATGCCAAACTGAACATTGACCGTATATTTGCAATCTTATCTCATGGTCCCGCTTAGATGTAATTTCACATGTTTAAACAAGGCACTGAGGGTACTACCCTTACCAAACACACTACCTGTAAGTATGCCTGCCAATGGCAAGGTCACTTCTTTTGTTTTTGCCCCAAAAGTACTACTACATTTTTATTGCGTTCGGATCTTTTCTAAGATGCTATTTTTTACTGATTTGTCATCTGTTCAGTTATCTGTCATTGTTTATTTTTTTTCCTTTTTGATTCTACTATCGTGTAATTCCTGATGGTCTAAATTGTTTAACTGACGTGCATAAAAATGTATTACCGATTTAGGCGCCCCTCGGTAAAGCCCCGATTAATATCCGTAAATATGTCTGTTCAATGGGTATAAAAATTATCTCTATTAATGTCAATGGCTTGAATCATCTGGCCAAACATACAAACATGTGGAAACAGGCATTTAAAGATAAATATGATATAGTCTGTGTTCAAGAAACTTATTTCATAGATTCGGCCCCTCACTGCTATTAGAGTACTCACTGCTATTAGTGATACTAGTGATAGTGCTATTAGTGATTGTTCTTCATAAAAAATATCTCAGACACCAAAGGCTGGTACCTGATTCTTATATGTACTATAGATATACAGTATACACTATTGGAAATTCATATGTACCTAATACTCATCAAAAAAGATACTTTACCAAGCTCTTCAAACTAATCTCCACAAATTGTTCTGGTTCCGTTATGCTATGCAGTGACTTCAACCTCATAGTTGACAGACTACCCCAACCCTATACCACTTTCCAATAAATGAAGATGTCTATGACGTTTGGAGGTGTCAACATGCAGGTGAAAGAGATTACACCTTTTTTTCGGCTAGAAACCAATCTTATTCGAGAATTAACCTTATATTAGTAGATATATAGCTATTGCAAAATGTTGCCACATCAACCATAGGCAATATAACGTGGTCAGACCATACGCTGGTTTCAATAACTATTTCGGATAACCACTTATTGAAACCACACAACCTCTGACGCATAAATTCATCCATTATAAAAATCCCCAAACAATAACTTGATACTTGAAAAACATCTTGAGGAGTTCCTCCATATAAATTTGCAATCTGTATCAAATTCTGGCACCCTTTGGTGCGCTCACAAAGCATATATACGTGGTATAATTTTACAAATGTGCGCTAAAGCTAAAAAGCAAATAAATAAACAGCTTAATGACTTACTACAGGATATTCACAAACTAGAAACACAAAATAAAGCTCAAGTCAATCACACCACCTCGAATACACTCTCCAGACTAAGGAATGAATTACGCTCCTTACTAATATACCAATTTGATAGAAGTATGGGAAGATTAAAACTCAACTACTACTCTAATGGAAACAAAGCAGGGAAATACCTAGTGAATAAAATAAAATCCCTGCATACTAGAACTAAAATACTGTATCTTATCAACCCAAAAGATCAAACTAAAATCACTAATCCTCAAGAAATGGCAAATTCATTTGCTAGTTACTACGATACGCTTTATAACCTAAATCAAGACAACTCCACTCTTAACCTTCTATAGAAAACATGCAAGCATTTTTATCACAAATTCTCTTACCCACTCTTTCGAAATCACAATTAAGTATCCTAAACTCCCCTATCACAATAAACGAAATAAATAGAACAATAGAAAAACTACCCAATGGCAAAAGTTCCAGAACCAGATGGATTTTCCAGCAAATACTATAACATTTTCAAAAATACCCTGAGTCCTCATTCTAAACCAACTATACACTGACACATTTTCTTTCATTACCTTCCGAAATGCTACAAGCATTAATTGTAACAATCCCCAAATCAGGTAAAGATCGAGACAACCCACACAGTTTCAGGCCTATTTCTTTATTAAATACTGATATTAAGATTTACGCTAAAATTATAGCATGCAGACTGGCCAATATACTCCCAAACCATTCTTAATTACGAATGGTACCAGACAAGGATGCCATTGTCACCACTAATTTTTAACCTATCAATTGCTAAAACTATAAGAAACAATCCAGATCTACATGGCTCTTTGCGGATGACATCATTTTAATCCTAACTAATCCCTCTACTTCTTTAGCAGCAATTCAACAAAATCTCTTACAATTCAGTAATATTTCATATTATAAAATAAATGCATCCACATCTAGTATTCTAAATCTTGGGTGTAGATCACATTCTAAAAATGCACCTCCAAAACAAATTTCCCTACATCTGGGAAAATTAAGCCATTCCTTATCTTGGAATATTGTTGACAAACAAAACCTCTGACCTAGGAACTCTCAATTATTCTAAATTCATTCCAAAAATTCAAACCCACCTTAATCAAATGGCTAAACATGAACTATCCTGGTCTGGCAGACTGGCCTCATTTAAAATATTCATATTGCCGCAGATTTTATATCTATTTAGATCAATTCCAATCCCAATTAAATCTTCATATCTAACAAAACTACAATCTATGCTTAAAAATACATCTAGGGAAATATGAGACCTAGTTGCTCACATAATATATTATACAGGATATATTATATTAATATTAATTATGATTAATATATTAATCAAACACAAAAAAATAGGAGGAATGGGATTTGTTGACATTAGGGACTATCACAAAGCATCATTATTAGACCAACTCAAACATTGGTTTATAGTGGAAGATGATACAAAATGGGGTGACATTGAAAAAACTCTAGCCTCTACTACAGATTTAAGCGCCATACTACTAGCAAGCTTGTGGCAAAGGATTCCTACTAGTAAAACAACACCAACTGTATGAGCCTCAATTGAAGCCTGGAAATCCTTAAGCTCCATGCCTATAGATCCTCTCCGAATAAGTCCTCTTCCTATACCTATAACATGCCTAGCAAAGATATATCAGATTGGAAACATAATGGCATACGCACAATACAAAATATGTGTTAAAAACAACATAAAAATTTTTTAATTCCTTATGAAAGAATTTAACCTCCTCCCTTCTGAAAAATCAACCTATACACGCATCAGTAAAAACAATATACAGTTGCAAGAAAAAGTATGTGAACCCCTTGGGATTACGTGGAGTTTTGCATGAATTGGGCAAAAAATGTGCTCACAACAATAGAAGAACACAGTCTGCTACACATAATACTACACAAACATTAGATGTTGCCATGGTTTAATTGCACATAACATGTAAACATTCACAGTGCAGGGAGAAAAAAGTATGTGAACCTTTGGACTTAATAACTGGTTGACCCTCCTTTGGCAGCAATAACCTCAACCAAACGTTTCCTGCAGTTGCAGATCAGACCTGCACAACAATCTGGAGTAATTTTGGACCACTCCTCTTCACAAAACTGTTTCAGTGTAGCAATATGTCTGGTGTGAATCGCTCTCTTAAGGTCATGCCACAGCATTTCAATCGGGTTGAGGTCAGGACTCTGACTGGGCCACTCCAGAAGGCATATTCTGTGCTGTTGCAGCCATTGTTTTGTTGAATTACTTGTATGCTTTGGGTCATTGTCCCGTTGCATCACCCATCCTCTGCGGAGCTTCAGATGGCGGACAGATTGTCGTACGTTTTCCTGCAAAATGTCTTGATAAACTCTGGAATTCATTTTCCCATCAATGACAACAATCCGTAGAGGCCCTGAGCAAAGCAGCCCCAAACCATGATGCTCCCTCTGCCATGTTTTACAGTGGGGATGAGGTTTTGATGTTGGTGTGCTGTGCCTTTTTTTCTCCACACATAGTGTTGTGTGTTCTTCCCAAACAACTCAATCTTAGTTTTATCTGTCCACAGTATATTTTGCCAGTAGTTCTGTGGAACATCCAGGTGCTCTTTTGCAAACTTCAAACGTGCTGCAATATTCTTTTTGGATAGCAATGGCTTCCTCCGTGGTGTCCTCCCATGTACTCCATTCTTGTTTAATGTTTTCCTTATTGTAGATGTGTCAACAAAAATGTTAGCATGTGCCAGAGATTTCTGTAGGTGTTTAGCTGACACTCTGGGATTCTTCTTTACCTCATGCAGCATTCTGCGCTGTGCTCTTGCAGTCATTTTTACAGGATGACCACGCCTAGGGAGAGTAGCAACAGTGCTAAACTTTCTCCATTTGTAGACAGTCTGTCTTACCGTGGACACATGAACATCAAGGCTTTCGGAGATACTTTTGTAACCCTTTCCAGCTTCATGCAAGTCAACAATTCTTGATCGTAGGTCTTCTGAGAGCTCTTTTCTGCGAGGCGTGGTTCACATCAGACAGTGCTTCTTGAAACCAGTAAACCCAAAACAGGTGTGTGTTTTTTAAGGGGAGGACAGCTGTCAGCAACGCATCCAATATCATCACACTGATTGGAGTCAAGGTTGGCTCACTCCTGGCTCCAATTAGCTCTGGGAGAAGTCATTAAGCTAGGGCCTCAAATACTTTTTCCTCCCTGCACTGTGAATGTTTACATGTTATGTGCAATTAAACCATGGCAACATCTAATTTTTGTGTAGTATTATGTTCAGCAGACTGTGTTCTTCTATTGTTTGTGACTTAGATGACGTTCAGAGCACATTTTATGCCCAATTCATGCAAAACTCCACGTAATCCCAAGGGGTTCACATACTTTTTCTTGCAACTGTAGCTCAGACTGAGTGACCACTCGTTGTGGTTAAAGCATTTCCGGCTTAGAGAATCTGCTATGGTATTCTGGGACCCGGGTAGATATGCTGTTGTTATGGATGTCACATGATCTGCCCAGAAGAAAAATTTTAGCAGTGATCCTCAGTAGGTTCAAGCTCTTCGTGCCCCCTTGACAGACCACATAGGCTACTGTTGTTTTGTTGTCTGACAAAATCTTCACTGCTTTTCCCTAAAGCAGTAGTCGGAAAGTTTGAAGAGCCTCCACAATCGCCATAAGCTCCAACTGATTGGAGGCTGTCGGAGGGCTCTGGTTCCACTGACCTTGAGCTTGTTGACCCAAGCAATGGGCTCCCCAACTTAAATGACTGGCATCTGTTGTCACAATCACTGCAGCAGGTGGTTGGAGCAGCACACCTTGTGCTAAGTTCTTCGTTCTCAACCACCACCTCAGGGACTAAGCAATAAAGCGAGGATGAGAATACCTTGTATTAGGGAATGGCAGTCCCACTGCTGCAGAAAGTTGAATTGAAATAGTCTTCCATGCCATCTGGCCCACGGGACTACTGGAATTCTTGAGGACAACTGACATAGAGACTGCATACTTTCCCTTGCTGATCAGATTTCCCTCCTCATTACAGCTCTCGTCGAACTCTGGATCTCTGAAATCTTCCTCTAAAGGAAGAAATGCCCAACCCACATCTGTCTTGAAGAGGACACCCAGATATTCCAGGTTCTGAGAAGTTTCGAGATGGCTTTTGTAAATGTTGACTATCCAGCCAGACTGCTTGATGGTTTCGCAAGTTAGGGAAACGTGCTTCTCCACCTCCTGCTTTGTGCCTCTTAAAATGAAAATATCATTCAAATACTGGAAGATCTGAACACCCTTGGTCCTTAACAGTGCTATAACTACTGACAAAATCTTTGAAAATGTTCTTGGAGCTGTACAGAGTCCAAAACAGTGGCACCGAAACTGAAAATTAGCGCTCCTGGCAGCAAATCTTAAAAGCAATGGTGACTTGGGTCCACGGGCACATGAAGATACGCATCTGCCAAATCTACCGATACCATCCAATCATTGTTTTTTACTACTGCGATAATCGAGTCCACTGATTCCATCCTTAAAACTGGAGGTTTAATGAAGCAATTCAGGTATTTGAGATCTAATACCAGTCTGAACTCGCCTGATGCCTTTGGTATAAGAAATAAGGGGGAGTATACCCCCATACTTCTCTCCCAATTCTTCTATGGAATTGTGCAGATAAGCAGCCTTTTCCTGGGAAGAAGGGATTCTGGTTTCCACAAAATGAACCTGCGGAGGTTTGCTGGAAAATTTGATCCGATATCCTCTTTGAATAACACCCGAAACCCATTTGTCCATCACCGTTTCTGTCCAAACATCTCTGAAATGGGCCAATCTTGCCCCTACCTGAGATGTTTGATGGGGCAAACCCTCAGAAGCTCTTTTCTGTGGGCTTGACATTCTGCCCTGCCTTGGACTTGGGTCCCTTAGTGAAGGAAGACTGACCAGACCTCCAGGAGGGTCTGAAATATTCCCATCCAGGTCTGTAAGACTTTGCATCTTTAAACTGATCCTTATTTGTAAGAAAGGAATGGATCTGCCTTCTTCTCTCTTGGGGCAATAATCCTAACTTGCCCCCTGAATGGCCTCCTTGAGGGTCTCTCCAAATAGCATTTCCCCACCCTGATGGGAACAGAGCAAAAGCCCTGTTTCAATGCATTGTTAGCAGACCAGTGCTTTCTGTGAGAAAATCTGCTGCAAGTTGTAAAAGTAGCAATGGTGAAGAACCAGACCACCTCTGCACTCCTCTACCTGAGACTGAAGTTAAATCAGAAATCCAAAACCCCATGAGCTTTTGCCACAGATGTCAAAGCCACAGCTGGCTTACATGCCGCTCTCGCCAGCGACTGTATCGACTTTCCGGTCCATGGGGTCTCTAAAAGAAACAAAGTCCTCGAGAGGCAGTGTAACATGCCTTGCCAACCTTAGCAATGCTGCATCCACCTTGGGGAGTGTATCCTCAAGCTCAGAGTCCTTTGTTTTAAAAGGATATACTGTAGTTTAGCTCCCCTATTTGTGAGCTTGTGGTTGGGCTTCGGCCGTTGTTCCTCAATTATTTGTCTGATTTCGAATATCAAAGGGAAAGCAGCCAACTCTTTTTAGTTCGGGATAATTTTTACTGTGCTTTCTTGGAGGAAAGGCTTCTTTATCTGCCCAGAGCCGCGCATGCGTGGTTAGAATCGGAGGACGTCATATGATGTCCTCCCAGAACAAGAGAACCGCCTTGCATCCATCATTCTATATGGCGGGCAGGAGGCAGTAAATATAGTATTTAACTTCCTGAGATTTTGCTTCCTTATCTTGCGCTGCATATTTAAGGCAAGAAGCACACACCACGTTTGTAGGTAGCGCTGGCGCTGAACAGGCCCAGCACAAATTCTCATACGCACTTGATGGAGAGAAGGAGTCCGCGCATTCACGTTGCTGGTGTCTTTTGTGAGCAACTGGGGAAGGCACATTGACCGGCACCACTGACTGACTGACTTTTATTCCGTGCTGGGCTCTTCCTATCCAAGAGAGGATGCAAGAGAGGATGCAAGGTTGACAAAGCCCAAAATAATGACAAAATAATAAATAAAAAAAAAATTGTTCTCACTAGTATAAAGAACACACAAAATAAATAACCTTTCAGAAGTTTGCTTCAGTGCTCTGGCGTGGAGGAACTCATGATGACACTAAAGAAACCGAAATAAAAGAGCTTGAAGCTAGCAGAAAGATTAGGAAGCTGCAAGTCTGTGTGAAGTCTCCACAGCTGACAGGAGCAGAGAAGGAAGCTGCATTTAAGGGCTCATGTACACAGGGCATTTGAAAAACTCTTCTGACTGCTTGAAACTGACTGCTAGAAAATGTAGGTAAAAAAACGCCAGCTTAGCTGCGTTTACCTACCGCGTTTATGCGTGTTTAGCCCCGTTTATAAAGTGTTTTTCAAAGATAACTTCAGGAGACCCTCTAGAATGCACTGAAAAATAGTAAATTCACTAAAAAAGGCTGCTAAAATACCGCATGAGTTATTTTATCAAGTCATGCGGTAATTTAGTAGTGAAAACCATGCGATACTGTTTCAGCTGTGAGAGGGATTCCACACTGACAACTGAATGTAAAAGAAAGAATTGCCAGCAATTAAAAGAGAATAAAAAAATGTTATGGGGTCCCCTCCATCCATACCAAGCCCTTCGTGTCTGGTATGGATTTTGAGGGGAAGCCCCACTCCCACATTTTTATAAAAAATGGCGCGGGGTCCCCCCCAAAATCAATGCAGCCCGACAGGTCAGGAAACGGGGGGGCAAGCGAGGGACCCCCTCCTGAACCGTGCCAGGCCACATGCCCTCAACATTGGGGGTGCTTTTTGGGGGGAAAATGTCAGTGCGTCCGGTATTTCCGCCGCCACCACCATGTCAGAATACCGGTCCGGCCGCTCAGCTCTTCTCTCCTGCAGGACCTTACCTGTTCCTCTGTCCAGCGCTGTAGAGTGTTCCCGCGCCGGCTTCTGTGACAGCCGAGTGCCCACTGCGCATGCGCAAGAAGCACTGTGCTTTGTGAATGGTCCGGCGACTTCTGGGACACATGACAGGTCCCAGAAGGCACCGGGCCATTCACAAAGCGCAGCGCTTCTCGCGCATGCGCAGTGGGCACCCGGTTGTCACAGAAGCCGGCGCGGATAGAAGCCAGCGTGCCCACACTAAAGAGAGGACAGCTTCAGGTACCTGCTCCCCCTCCCTCCCCAAAGGTCCACAGTCTCTGGTCATCCCCTGTACTGTCTGCAGTCTCTGGTCATCTGTACTCTGTCTGCAGTCCCTGGCATTTTCCCTGTACTATGTCCACAGACTCTGGTCATCTCCTGTACTGTGTCCGCAGTCTCTGGTCATCTCCTGTACTGTGTCCACAGTCTCTGGTCAGCTCCTGTACCGTGTCCGCGGTCTCTGGTCAACTCCTGTACTGTGTCTGCAGTCTCTGGTCATCCTCTGTACCGTGTTTGCAATTTCTGGTCAGCTCCTGTACCGTGTCCGCAGTCTCTGGTCAACTCCTGTACCGTGTCCGCGGTCTCTGGTCAGCTCCTGTACCGTGTCCACGGTCTCTGGTTAGCTCCTGTACCGTGTCCACGGTCTCTGGTTAGCTCCTGTACCGTGTCCACGGTCTCTGGTTAGCTCCTGTACCGTGTCCACGGTCTCTGGTCAGCTCCTGTACCGTATCCACGGTCTCTGGTCAGCTCCTGTACCGTGTCCGCAGTCTCTGGTCATCCTCTGTATCGTGTCCGCAGTCTCTGGTCATCCTCTGTACCGTGTTCGCAATTTCTGGTCATCTCCTGTACCGTGTCCGCAGTCTCTGGTCATCTCCTGTACTGTGTCTGCAGTCTCTGGTCATCCCCTGTACTGTGTCTGCATTCTCTGGCCATCCCCTGTACCGTGTCCGCGGTCTCCCTAGGTTCCTTCCTTCCGTCTTTCCTTCGTTCATTTCTTCCTTCTTGACTTACTTGCCAGCTTCCCTTCACTCCCCTCCTTTCCATTCCTTTATTTCCCTTCCTTCCTTCCTTTCCTTCTTTCTTTCCTTCCTTCCTTTCTTTTTTCCTTCCTTTCTTCCTTCCTTACCTTTTTTTTTCTTCCTTCCTTCCTTCCTTCCTTCCTTTGTTCATTCCTTCCTTCTTGACTTACTTGCCAGCTTCCCTTCACTCCCCTCCTTTCCATTCCTTTATTCCCTTCCTTCCTTTATTCCTTTCCTTCTTTCCTTCCTTCCTTCCTTCCTTGCTTCCATCCTTCCTTCCTTGCTTGCTTCCTTCCTTCCTGTCTTTCTTTCTTTCTTTCTTTCTTCCTTCCTATCCTTCCTTTCTCCCCTCCCTCATTCCTTCCTATCCTTCCTTTCTCCCCTCCCTCATTCCTTCCTATCCTTCCTCACCTCCCTCATTCCTTCCTTCCTTCTTCCTTTCTTCATTCCTTAGTTCACTACCTACTTGCCAGGTTTCCTTCACTCCCCTCCTTTCCCTTCCTTCCTTCCTTCCTTTCCTTCCTACCATCCTTCCTTCCTTTCTTCCTTCCTTCCTTCCCTACTTAATTGCCAGCTTCCCCTCACTCCCATCCTTTCCCTTTCTTCCTTCCTTCCTTTCTTCCTTCCTTTCTCCCCTCCCTCATTCCTTCCTTCCTTCCTTTCTTCCTTCCTTTCCTTCTTTCCTTCCATCCTTTCTTACTTGCCAGCTTCCTTTCACTCCCCTCCTTTCCATTCCTTTATTCCATTCCTTTATTCCATTCCTTCCTTCCATCCTTCCTTCCTTCCTTTCCCTTCTTTCCTATCTTCCTTCCTTCCTTCTTTTTTTTTTTTATACCTTCCTTCTTTTCTTACTTGCCAGCTTCCCTTCACTCCCCTTCTTTCCATTCCTTTTTTCCTTCCTTCCTTCCTTCCTTCCTTCCTTCCTTCCTTCCTTCCTTCCTTCCTCACTTCCTTCCTTCCTCATTTCCTTCCTTTCTTCCTTCCTTTTTTCCCCTCCTTCTTTCCTTCCTTCCCTTCCTTCCTTTTTCCCCTCCTTCCTTCCTTCCCTCCCTTCCTTTTTCCTCTCCTTCTTTCCTTCCTTCCCTTCCTTCCTTCATTTCTCCCTTCCTTTCTCCCTTCCCTCCTTCCTTCCTCCCCTCCTTCCTTCCTTGCTTTCTTCCTTCCTTCCTTCCTTTCTCCCTTCCCTCCTTCCTTCCTTCCTCACCTCCCTCATTCCTTCCTTCCTTCCTTCACTACCTACTTGCCAGCTTCCCTTCACTCCCCTCCTTTCCATTCCTTTATTCCATTCCTTCCTTCCTTCCATCTTTCCTTCCTTCCTTCCTTTCCCTTCTTTCCTATCTTCCTTCCTTCTTTTTTTATACCTTCCTTCTTTTCTTGCCAGCTTCCCTTCACTCCCCTTCTTTCCATTCCTTTTTTTCCTTCCTTCCTTCCTTCCTTCCTCTCTTCCTTCCTTCCTTCCTTCCTCTCTTCCTTTCTTCCTTCCTTCCTCTCTTCCTTTCTTCCTTCCTTTTCCCCCTCCTTCTTTCCTTCCTTCCTTCCCTCCCTTCCTTTTTCCCCCTCCTTCTTTCCTTCCTTCCTTCCTTTCTCCCTTCCCTCATTCCTTCCTTCCTTCCTCCCCTCCTTCATCCCCTCCTTCATTCCTTCCTTGCTTCCTTTCTCCCTCCCTCATTCCTTCCTTCCTTCCTCACCTCCCTCATTCCTTCCTTCCTTCACTACCTACTTGCCAGGTTTCCTTCACTCCCCTCCTTTCCCTTCCTTCCTTAAATCCTTCCTTCCACCCTCCTTTCCCTTCCTTAAATCCTTCCTTCCACCCTTCTTTCCTTCCTTTCTTCATTCCTTACTTCTTTACTTATTTGCCAGCTTCCTTTCACTCCCCTTCTTTCCATTCCTTCCCTTCCTTCCTTCCTTCCTTCCTTCCTTCCTTCCTTTTTTCCTTTCTTCCTTCCTTCCTTCCTTCCTTTTTTCCTTTCTTCCTTCCTTCCTTTCTTCTTTCCTCCCGTCCCTCCTTCCTTCCTTCCTTCCTTTCCTTCCTTCCTTTCTTCCTCCCCTCCCTCATTCCTTCCTTCCTTCCTCCCCTCCCTCATTCCTTCCTTCTTTCCTCCCCTCCCTCATTCCTTCCTCCCCTCCCTCATTCCTTCCTTCTTTTCTCCCCTCTCTCATTCCTTCCTTCCTTCCTCCCCTCCCCTAATTCCTTCCTTCCTCCCCTCCCCTATTCCTTCCTTCCTTCCTTTTCATTCCTCCCCTCCCTCATTTCCTTCCTTCCTTTCTTTCCTTCCTTCCTTCCATCCTTTCTTCCTTCCTTAGTTCCCTATTTACTTGCCAGCTTCCCTTCACTCCCTCTCCTTTCCCTTCCTTCCTTCCTATCTTCCTTCCTTTCTCCCCTCCTTCTTTCCTTCCTTTCTTCCTTCCTTTCTCCCTCCTTCATTCCTTCCTTCCTCCTCTCCCTCATTCCTTCCTTCCTCCCTTCCCTTCCTTCCTTTCTTCCTTCCTTTCTCCCTCCCTCATTTCTTCCTTCCTTCCTTCCTTTCCTTCTTGCCTTCCTTCCTTCCTTTCCTTCCTTTCCTTCCTTCCTTCCTTCCCTACTTAATTGCTAGCTTCCCTTCACTCCCCTCCTTTCCCTTCCATCCTTCCTTCCTTTCTTTCTTCTTTTCTCCCCTCCCTCATTCCTTCCTTTCTTCCTTCCTTCCTTCATTCATTGCTTTCTTTCCTTCCTTCCTTCCATCCTTCCTTCCTTTCCTCATTCCTTCTTTACTGACTT
Source organism: Staurois parvus (assembly GCF_062004578.1). NCBI lineage: Eukaryota > Metazoa > Chordata > Amphibia > Anura > Ranidae > Staurois > Staurois parvus. The sequence continues at coordinate 1,682,265 of NW_028318202.1, forward strand.
GCCAGCTTCCCTTCACTCCCCTCTTTTCCATTCCTTTATTCCATTCCTTCGTTCCTCTCTTCCTTCCTTCCTTCCTTCCTTCCTTCCTTTCTTCCTTCCTTTCTTCTTTCCTCCCCTCCCTCATTCCTTCCTTCTCTCTTTTCCTTCCTTTCTTTCCTTCCTTCCTTCTATCCTTTCTTCCTTCCTTAGTTCCCTATTTACTTGCCAGCTTCCCTTCACTCCCTCCTTTCCCTTCCTTCGTTTCTTCCTTCCTTTCTATCTTCCTTCCTTTCTCCCCTCCTTCTTTCCTTCCTTCTTTCCTTCCTTTCTTCCTTCCTTTTTCCCCTCCCTCATTCTTTCCTTCCTTCTTCCCCTCCCCCATTCCTTCTTTCCTTCCTTCCATCCTTCCTTCCTTCCTTTCTTCATTCC